>NW_026781345.1:232500-377713 GCF_030144855.1 Hypanus sabinus
CCACCAAGTTTACTGGAAAAGAAACAGGGAACAGTTTGTAGGGAATATACTGAACAAAGAGAAATGCAGCAGTGTTAGCGGATCCTTTCATGTTTTCACTATATTGTTGCCTTTACCGGTGGGAGGGTGGAGTGAAGTCGCAGAACTGACGGAGACAGAGAGGAGTTTATGCAGTAAAATAAAAAGAATATGATCTGAATACAGATTCCTACTGATGGTATAATCTATGCAGAACGATATTTCCAAATGCAGGTCACCTGCTACAAGACATGACCATCGAACACAGGCAACTGAGAGATCACTGCCTGACCCGTTGCGTTCCACAGGTTTTGGGGGAATCGCGACATTTCTGCAGCGGTCTTCAGATCCAGATGCCACAATCCACAATCCGTGTGTTTACATTCAATTCCTGAAAATTGGAATATTTGCAAACTGTGGAAACAGTAGAAACCAGCGACAGAAGTAATCACAATATTGGAATTGCTACCACTGCGGCTTACCGGGAATTCCAAAGGCTGAAATAAAAGGATGGTAGACGTCCTCTATCCGCCAGATGACTGGATACACCATTTCAGTGAGAATGTGTGAGCGCTATTGCTCCTGACTCTACAGATCCGGCAGACTCTCTGAGCTGAACCTTTCCAAACGGCCACGATTTATACAGAGGATCGGTCTCCAGAGATACGATTATGACCCTGACTAGCTTCTTTCGTTACTGTCACTTGAAAGAACACTTGAATTCCGCACCGTTGACTCTGATGTAAATACCGGGCTGATTGAAGTTAAGCGCATCAAAATTCGTGGGCGTTACCTTGGGCATTTTCCACCCATGTGGTGGAGCTCTAATGCCAAAGGCTGAGTTTTGTCACCGAGCAGCCACGTTCACAGAGTACACGCTTTTGATGTTTGATATTCATCTGTAAGGAGTTCACCAATACTGCCGATCCCTAACGTCTTTCTTTGCGATTTCCCAGTTTAAACCCTCCTTCTGTACTTCACATCCCTCCTGGCCACACACATTGTCCAACACACATACACGTGCACGAAGACAGACAGACACACATCACACACACACACACACACACACACACACACACACACACACACACACACACACACACACACACACAGACGAACAGAGATAAAATAGACGGAACAATGTCGTCACAGCAACGGTCAGATGACCATGTTGGAGAAAATCTGCAGATCCTGGAATTGTGGACAACATGAAGACACAGAATGCTGCATAAACTCTGCTGTTCCTCTCGCCCTTTTTGACGTTGCTGATGTCACAGACTTTCATGAGCGTCTCAAATCAGCCAGAGGTCAAACGAAAATTGAAAATACTTCTTTCAACCGGCAGAGAAATTGTAGTCCGATTAATTAACACAAATGGTACTGTGTATTTGGAGATGAAAGTTTCAGGGACAAAAGACAGCGTCAAAGAGACAGACAGGTTGACTCTTGCACTGACTGCACTGGCCACTTCACAGAACCGTCTGACTCTTACTTGCCCCTCGCTGGCCCAGTTTCCTTCTCCTACCCACCTCCGACTTTCCTCCGATCGAGGCACAAAGCACAGAACAGCCACCCCTCTCTCACTGTCAAGGTGTGTTAGAGAACAGAGAAGTGCTGACAGCTCATGGGTTGCACATTCACAGACAGAAGAGATATTTAGTCCCACACTGAGCACAAACACAAGATACATGTTTTTAATACAGCTGTTACACGCAAACAGAGGTGGCAATTATTTCCATTGTATACCATACCAGTGTCCTACAGGAGGAGACACAGACCTGGACTCCATTTACCCACGCGAAGTTTTTTTTTTTGGGTGGTGGGGACAGTAACACAGCTTTCGTAGTGTCAGTGCGGTGCAGGAAAGGACAATCAGATGGGAAATTGGGAAACAATGTATCAGGTGTGAGTGGAAAGATACTGACAAGCACATGGTGTTCTGGATAATGCGTTTGTGTGGACTGACAACTAGCAGCAGTTCAAAGGCAGAAAGGGTCTCATGACAGGGGCTCAAATTGAAATGGGGCACTTTCAATTTGGGATTATGTGGTTAGAACGGAAACTGGTGGATTGGGTCTTGGTCCCCAACTGTTCGCTGTCGACATCGAAGTTTGGATATGGGGCCAAGTTTATTATATTTGTGTCTCCTGCAGTTACAGAGCTTGGTGTCAGAATCAGTATTGCGATAGGTAGAGAGAGTGTGTGGATGCAGACAGAAGTGATTGAGTGAGCATCTGCAATTTGACAGCATGTGGGAAAACGTGATTCCATCCAGTCCGAGAGGAACAAACGAGATTTTTTTTGTTTGTTTTTAACTTTGGGAAAGAGATAACGGTTCAAAGGTACATGGGGTGTTTGGAAACAAGTCATTGAGAGTCAGCGTTCAAGTTAGTGAATAATTAGAGAAAGAAACAGTTCTTTTATCCAATGATGTCAGAGAATTGGAGAAGAGTAAAATAATGGATTTGCGAGCGGTCTCAATCTCCCGGTCCCTGTTATTCTCTCCCGCTCTTTTGTCCCCGGAGCCCTCTGCGAGCACGACTTGCCGCTACAATCAGCCTGACTCTCTGAACATTGAACAGCAAAATCAGAAAGCATGGGACACTAGGGGTTAAAATGCAGTGAAACAGTGTAAATGCCAATCATGATGGAGATTTTCTGTAGCTCGCTATAGCAACACAGTACCAAGGAACACCGTCAATTATTTCTTCAGGCTTGTATGCAAAGCCCCAGGGGACAGTCTCCAAACAATCCAGCATACTCACAGTCCCTACAACCACAACCGCCGTTCTCTCGGTGCAATATTTTGTTTTTAGATTCACATAGCATATAGCCACAAATCAATCGACGGGAAAGCGACAGTCAGCCAGACGGTGGCCACAGTGCTGACAAAACTTAACCATAAGCGGTCTACACACAGCTGTGATCCGCAGTGATCCGCAGGAATCATCTGGGAAAGTAAATTCCAGCAGTCCACTTCAACAGCGGATTCGAAATAACGGCCAATAGATCGTCCGCGGCCATTCCCACCAGGTAGCGAGTGACACATTTGGAGAGACCGCACTTTCCCCGGGACAGGATCAGAATCGCCATCAGGTTCGTTGGAAAAGTTTAGAAAATATTGAGCAGCAGCGAATGCAACGGTTTGAGTGGATTGTGTAATATTTCCGCTTTATTGTTGCATTTAGCGGTGGTGGATCGATACAGAATGCAGAGCGGGCGGTGACACGGAAGTTTATCAGTAAAGTAAAATCAGAACAGTCTGATTGCAGATTTCTCACTGATGACGGAAATGTGAAGAGGCAAGGAAAGCGAAAACTGGGAAACTACTTTCTCTGAGTCAATGCTAAATGAACCACTTCATGTCGGCACATTCCGAATCTCGTGTGCATGAAATCAATAAATCCGAAGATGATGGTGAGAGTTTTCTATTTCACATCCTTCATTTTACTTGACGCTCCCTGTCAGCAACAGAACAGCCGAAGGAATGAACAGAAAAACAGGAAATGCTGGGAACATTCATCCAGAAAAAACAGAATATGTGGAAAACCAGGTAAAGAGTCCTTTCTCAGAATTGTTCTCGGACAGAAAGCTGACCCGAGTGTTAACTGGTTTCTCTTTCCATACGGGCTGTCTGGAGCGTAGTGCTTTTCGAATTCCCCGTGTGTGTTTCCTATTCCCCAATTTGCCGTCTCACACATTTTGCAAACAAACATTGACTGATTCCAACAGAGACAGCGCAGTCTGACCCAGCCGCACAGACAGACATGACTCATCCCATAGAATCCATCACCAGGGGAATTCTGCGTCCTGCAGCGATCTCGGTGCCACAGTCCCGTGTATGTCACAGTGTCAGATATAGACATATTAGAATAAATTTCACAGTGTTCATAACCATGAAGCGACAAACATAGAAACATAGAAAACCTACAGCACAACCGACAGGCAAATCAGCCCTCAAAGCTGTGCCGAACATATCCTTAACTTAGTAATTGCCTAGGCTTACCCATAGCTCTCTATTTTTCTAAGTTCCATGTACCTATCCAGGAAACTCTTAAAAGACCCTATCGTTTCCGCCTCCACCACCGCCGCTGGCAGCCCATTCCCCGCAATCGCCGCTTTTTGCATAAAAAAACAACTAACATCTCATCTGTACCTCCTTCCAAGCACCATCAAGCTATGCCTTCTGGTTCAGGCATTTCCGCCCTGGGAAAGAAAAAAAAGTTTCGCAACAGTTCTACACTATTCAATTATGTAACTGTGGTCGTAGTAGTTGAAACAATAACGGAATGCAAAGTGAAGTATAACCGCTGTAGAGAAAGGTAGATGAGAAGGTGCAACTTCATAGTTAGGTAGATTGTGAAGCCAACAGCACATCATAAAATACTAATCCTATAATAGTGCAAGAAATATTGTAATTAAGCTCCGTAATACGTGTTTTCAAGGTGATGTTATATTCACTTCTATATCTTTGATTTTCCCCCACAAAATAGAGAAAAGAGCGTTGATTTGAGTATTTTCAGACAGCTGTCAGCAGATATTTCACAAATAAAGTGTTAAACGTTTTCAGAATGTATATCGGGATATCGAGTTTGGATTCTTGTGAATTCATGCTTGACATTGAAAGTAGAAGTGTGCTTGCACATCACATCCTCCTAATTTTAATGTTTCTATGTCTGTATGTACCTTTGGGGTAATGGTCAGGACTGCGCACAACACTTTATGCAGATTATGCAGGCAAGTGTTTCTATACAGCCTGCAGAGCTACCTCTCTGGCATTCAGTACCGTCAGTCAACAGAACCAGATCTCCATTCGTCTGCTGAGTTTCCTACCGAACTAGGCTCCTATCTTCAGAGATCTGTCCACGTGCTTTCCGGGATCCCTCCAGTCCACCTTCTTTCTTCATATTCCAGAATTTGATATGGATCTCCTGGCCTAACGTAGACATTTTGCCTGCATTGCCTCACTTTGGCATTGTCATGTATCCTCCCGATTCAAAGGAAACAGTTTCCCGTTTTACTTTTATCTGTGATCTTCATGATCTTTAAAAATTTCAAACATCGACCATACCCTCCTCCTCTCCAAGAAAAACAAGTTATCACTTGGCGAATAATACTCAAATATTAAAATTCATATCATATCAGAATACTAACTCTGAAAGATTACCGTTTGGCGGGAATGTAATTCAGCCCCTCTACATTGCCCTATATAGATGGTGTTTGCAAGATGGCTGAATTCTGTCATAGTGCATGGCGAGTAGGCAAAAGCTGCGAGCTCCCGTGACGGTAGGCAAAAGGACCCTGCGATCAGAAAAGCAGCGAGTTGTTGTAAGTTGTACATACTGAGTGGGAGATCTAAACATCTCTTTCCAATGTAACATAATCTCACAGGACTCTCGATAACGAAGTTACTGTTCCTACAGGATTGATTAGATATGAGGAATAGTTTTCGTTCTACGGAGAGCTCCTTTCCACACAGGTGGCGGAATGTCAGAACAACCCACTGTGAATGAATCGCATTCCCAGTACACCAGTCTCATTCAGCCACAGTGGAGCAATTCACCTGGTCCCGGAATTGGAGAAAGTTGTTCCTGGAATCTGGCACCGGCTCTTGCTGCTCCGCATCCAAGAGAAAAGGTTCGATTCTGACCATGAAAAGGGTCTCAGTCTCAGATGGGCATAACTGCCACGGATATGGCTCTGACGCTGAACACGGTAATTTCCCTATCACCCATCGCCACTTTCCTTCTTCTGTCACCTATCAGGGACCATCAGGGCACAAGTGTGAATACGTGTGAGATTATCCACTTTGGGTGTCAGAACAGGAAGGCAGATTATTATCTGAAAGGTGTAAAGTTAGGTAATGGAGAAATACAAAGAGATCCAGGAGTCCTTGTTCATCAGTCACTGAAGGTGAATGAGAAAATGCAGCAGGCTATGCAGAAGGTTGATCGAATGTTGGCCTTTATTAAAAAGGGAATTGAGTACAAGAGCAAGGAAATCCTGTTGCATTTACACAGGGCCCTGGTGAGACCACACCTGGATTATTGTGTATAGTTTTGTTTTTCAGGGTTAAGGAAGGATATCCTGGTGTAGAGGAAGTGCAACGTAGATTCAACAGGCTAATTCCTGGGATATCAGGACAGTCTTACGCAGAAAGGTTAGAGAGACTGGGCGTGTACACGCTGGAATTAAGAAGATTGAGAGGGGATCTAATTGCAACATATAAGATTATTAAGGGATTGGACAAGATAGAGGTAGGAAATATGTTCCAGATACTGGGAGAGTCCAGTACCAGAGGGCATGGTTTGAGAATAAGGGGCAGGTCATTTAGGACAGAGTTAATGAAAAACTTCTTCTCCCAGAGACTTGTGGGGATCCTCGGAAGGCAGTGGAGGCCAATTCTCTGCATGCTTTCAAGAAGGAGCTGGGTAGGTATCTTATGGATAAGGGAATCAAGGGATATGGGGACAAGGCAGGAACCGGGTCTTTATAGTAGATGATCAGCCATGATCTCAAAATTGCGGTGCGGGCTCGAAGGGCCGAATGGTCTACTTCTGCACCTATTGTCTATTGTCTATAAGTGCATTGGAGTAGCTCAAGGGTATTTTCAAGATGAAGGCTGAACAGTTGGCATGAGTGGCATACAGGCAAAATGAGGAAGAGCTTCACGCTGTGAGTATATAGAGTTAGGAAAGTGACTGAAGAGAAGGACCACCAAGGAACTTATCTCCGGATTAGCAAGATCTAGCGCAAGTAGGGATGGTATGACTGAGTGGCTGAGGAGATGATGGTGCCGGCTGCAGGGTTTCAAGTCCTTGGGTCATTGGAGCACTTTCTCTTCGGGGAATGAGTGATTCGTGCAAGAGGGACGGGTTGCATCTGAACGGGAGGGAACTAATATCCTGGCCGGAATGTTAGATAATGCTTATTGAGGGAGGGTTTAAACTAATTTTCCCGTGGGCTAGGAACCAGAGCACCAGACCAAAAAAAAAAAAAAATGAAGAAAGATAGATGTAAGGGAAATTCTCGGAGGGCAAAGTTCAATTAGGATGCAAATTGGTTTTAAATATGCAATTTAAAGCGATTACATTACAGAGCCCAGGTGGAGAGGAGGGCTAGAATGTATGATGACTGTAACAGGTTTTTCTAAGTTTATAAAACACAGAGGTCAAGGTAAAAGAACGAGGAGCGGGACTTTTAATCAGGGACAATATTACAGCTGCCTTCAGGGGATACATCTGTGAGGTTCGGGATTTAGTGGCACTGGAGACGGGGAATCGGAGGTCGGTGTCCAGGCTGGAAACTGTTTTGCAGTGGGAGATAGAAGTTATATGTCTGTGTCCCCAGAGAGACCCGAGTTCTTTGGGCGCAGAGCTCGTGGAAAAGAAAAACAAACCAGCAAACGACGCAACCGACTTTTATCTCGTAAACCATCGAGCTGTTTGTTCTATCCCTCCTCTCACTGCGGAACGGAGACACCCTTCTCCTTTCTTGGGGGGGGAGAGAGAAACTGATACGTTGAATACCGGGTGAACGAGCATCTTTGGTGTACTGCAAGTCTGTGTCTTTACTGTTGCTTTGCTCACGCTTGAGTGCTCGGTCGCCGGTGCGATGTACTTTTTGCTGGTGTGGAAGAGGTTGGTCGTTGTTTGCTGCCGATTACGCGTGGAGACTTCGGGATTCTAACATTTGAATGTCTTTTATTCTTTGGGGGCTTCCATTTTTCGTGAATGTTTGCGAAGCGAAAGGATTTCAGTATGCATAGTATATGAAATTCTCTATCATTACATTTTCCTTTGAAATCTTGAAGCTTTTGAAACATAGGAACAGACCATATCGATTTAGCCCATCGAGTCCGCTCATCCATTCCATCATGGTTGATTCCAAACCTCGCTCCTCCAAACTCCTACCTTCTCTCCATGAAATGTGATGCCCTGACGAGTCAGAAATCTGCCGGCTTTTTGCTTTAAATGTACCTACGGACTTGGGCTACGCACCTAACTGTGACAGAGTATTCCACACATTTACTACTGTCTCAATAAAAAATGTCCTCCTTACGTCCTTTGTAAAAGTTAGCCCCTCAATTCTGAGGTTGTCCCGTTTAGTTCTGGACACACCCACCACTAGAAATATCCTCTGCACATCCACCTTATCCGCGGCTGTGCAGGTCATTTTCTGTCTAGATGTTGTAAAGGTCCGTCTCCTCAGAACATGCTGCCAACCGGTGCAAAGATCTCTCACCTTACCGTCCAGTGCCAGCTCTTGCCGTGGTCTCTTGCCCTAGGGGCATGGTGCTGGTTGTAGTAAGCTCTCTACTCTTATATTTCGATGCCGCTGTCGTAAAGATCTCTATCCTTACAGAACGTTGTCATTTGCTGTAAACGTGTGTACTTCACAGTGCGGGGCAAACTGTTGTGAAGACCAATGGCCTTACAGAATTTTGCCGACTATTGCAGAGATGTCTGTCTTTAGTCTGGTGCCAACTCTTTTAGATGTCTGGGTTCTTACCACATCGTGCATGATGATGCAAAGGCTTGTGCCATTAGAACACAATACTGATGGCGTTTATTTTTATTAATCCCAGTTGCAGGGCAAAACAGGGATTGTCCAGATATTGGTATTCAGTGTTATGTTTTGAAAAAATTCTCCTCTTGTATTGGAGTCTTGTACTTGTCTGTGCCCTTACTGACCAGTGCATCCTCTGGCCGCTGGGTATGCTTCGAATACAGTGTAAGAAAATGTACAGAGGTGTGCCCTTATTTAATAAACTGATCTTGCAGGCACAGATAGTTTACAATTCTCCAGGAGATCGGACTAAGTGTTGATATCATTGGTAGCCACGAGATCAATGCGGGCGGGGTAGATCATCCAGCCTATCAAACCCATTCTAGCTCCTGCTACAACATTCCTACCGTCCAGTTCCCACTTTCTTCGGACAGCATGACAGGTTTATTTTCCTGAAGAGCGTGCACAGTTCCTCTTTGAGCACTCTGATTGTTTGTTCACCCAACCCTACGGCCACTGTGTCCCAGTCGAAAACCATTGTCACAGGCCCCATTGTTCCTTTGCCCACTGGGCTGCAATTCATTGAGCAATAAACTGTGAACAGTACAGCTCAGGAGAAAATCCCTTCTGCGCACTGTCTGTGTGCAGACCATGCTGAACATTTATACAGCATGTTTTCCTGTATGTGACCTGTGTCCCTAGTGGACTGAATCCCCCACAGGATTTGCACAGCTTAATGCACAGCACCATCTCCTCCACACTATCTGTCCGTCTGAAAATATCACCACATCGCATCCCTGATCTCGCTTTCCTCCATGTCATTCTCCTTAGTGAACATCAACGAGTGCAAATGAATAAATTTTTTACATCACATGTTAACCCTGTCAGCAGGCATAGACTCCATTTTTGTTCTTGCTTTGTCCTGTGCTCTCCCAGTCAACTGCTGTTTTCACAGTATACATACGTTGCTTTGGGACTCAAGTTAATCCTCTTCACGGTGATCATAGAACATAGATACTTTCCGCCTACAATGTAGTACCAACCATGTAACCTGATCTACAGCCTGCGTAGAACTTCCCTAGCGCACAACCATCTAGTTTCCTAAACTCGATGAACTACTGAATAGGTTCTTAAAAAGCCGGATTGTATCCGCTTTCACCACCGCTGCCGGCAGTGCATTCCACGTACCCACGACTCTCTGTGACATCTCCTGCTGACTGCTCAGTCTCCTGATTCACTGTGTGACTTGTTTCTGGGTTCCTAAATGTTGCTACAAAAACCTACACAGTTTCAGCTTCCAAAGCTTGCATATGGCTCTGCTTAATTGTTGACCTGAATACCATATCATCCTAAGTTCCTGAATAACCCATCATTCTCCAAATTCTTCAAAGCAACGAGCAAGTACTGAAGTCTGAGCGGCTTGACGGTAAGTGACTCTCACATGTCAGACATAACACCTGCACCCAGAGTCCTCTCTGCGATTCCAAACTATTTCTTCTGTAATTAGTCTACTCCAAATTTGCATTTATTCGGCTACATGTCTAGTCTATTCCTTATCCACAAACATTTGAATACCTCCAGAATTCCCAACGAAAGTCCAATCAAGTCGCTAATCTTTTTTTTTCCCAATACCAGATCGTATCTCTCCCTCCGTTGTGGTTCATTTACATGCTGTTTCAGGAAAACTTCCTGAAAACATCGAACTCATAAAGCCCCATCCAGGCCTCAGTAGACGGGGATTCCTATTCATTCACCGAAGGTTATTCACGTACTAAATTATTCTTAAATCAGCCCATAAACTGCTGACATATCGGTTCCTCTCTCTTACAGGATATTGGAGGGCTACTAGTATAATCCCATAATAGCGACTTTATCTTTCTTATTATTGAGCTCTACCCACCTAGGCATACTGGTTGAGCCGGTGGGATGACCTGCCCCTGTGTCGTACTGCCTGATCAGCAGGGCAGCTGCCCAAACTGCTATACCTCACTGTGAACTGTCCGAATCATCGCAATCCTGCAATGTTTAGCTACCAGTTCTGCCCTGCTTTGTACCGGATATCTGTAATGGCTCTGAATGTATCTGCCTTAACTGTTATCCACCCTGCTGTGAAATAAACACACTTCTGGCCCGCGGGATCGCCGTGGTCTTAAACGCACGGCCCCACTTCGACTTCATTTTGGCAAGTCTAGTCCACGTCTCTATTTTCCGCTCAATGATATTTCCTGAAATGTAGCATTGGTCTCCCTGCACACCACACACTCCCTTCTCCCGGCATGCCACGGATTATACTTATCCCAACGCAACTCCCGCAAACTTCCCTGAGTGAGAGAATTATCTCCACTTCAGTACAGTTTTCACTCATCCTCCATCTATCCTGGTAGAGAGCACCGTGATCTGTGTCCCTGATACCCTCCCCATTGCACCAGATAGTTAGCCACATATTTAACTGTGGTAACTCACTATCTCTTACTTTGGCAATATTGTGACGTCGGAGGTAATCCAAGGTCAAAACCCCGGTGTTCGTACTTCTCAGTCTATAAACGGTCTTAAACATTCAGTTGATTGCTTGGTAATTTTGAGGGATCTCGGGTTGGCACAGCACGAGACCCTTGTTCCTCCACATTGCGATGAAATGTTCCATTTATACTCTGTAATGTAGTTAGATTTTTTATTGTGGATCACCTCACTCTTTTCCGGGTGGAAAATCCATCTGCCGCTATTCATACTTTCTCTGCACCGTGTCGATATCCGATTGTAATCTATGAACAGACTCTACACTATCCACACAAAACACCCCTTTCGTGTAATTTACTTTATTTAGAGATGCAGCAGTGACAAGGAGCGGCGGCGCACTTCGTCAATTTAACCTCAGCCCAATGGCAGTACAATTTATAATAAACGATTAATCCCCCGTTGTCGGACTTGGGAGAAACCCGCAGTTGTCAGGAGGAGGATGAACGAACTCTCTACAGATGAAACCGTAACTGAACTCCAGCGTCCCGAGCTGGAATAGTGCCGCTGTCACTGCTACGTCACGTGGCGTCCAAACCTGCAATTTACTGACACACATATTCAGTTCCTCTTTCCAGTCGTTTACAAAAATCAGAAAGAGCATGGTTACAGAAAAGATCGCATTTAGCGTTAGTCCCTTATTCTCTGGGTAAGATAATTCCAGATTCAGTATGTCAAGTTTCCATCAATCCCAGGCCTCCAGTCTTGCTGCCTGAGTCTATTATTGGGACTCTTGCCGCACTCAATTCCAATTGTGTGTCTGTGGCATGCGGGGGTGGGAAGTGTGTGGTGTGCAGGGAAACCAATGCTACAATTCAGCAAGGAGCATTGAGAGGAAAGTAGAGACGCGGACGAGGAATGACAAAATGAATTCAATGTGGGGCCAAGCGCTTATGAGCACGGTGGTCCCGCGGGCCAGAAGCGTGTTTATTTCACAGCAGGGTGGATACAGTTAAGGCAGACACATTTAGAGCCATTACAGATATCCGGTTAAAAGAAGAGCAGGACTGTTAGCTAAACATTGCGGGATTGAGATGATTCAGGCAGATAGCGAACGTTTCGTCGTTACAACGGGAGTTTAGGGAACTACTGTTAGATGAGCTTTATAGCGGGGAGGGAACCGATGGGATTCGCATGAGCAGAATTTACTTGCAGAAACAAGCGGCGTCGGTGGCAGGCGGTTAGTTTGACAGTGATCGCGTAAGTGGCATGTGGATATCGCGTACAGAGGTGTGGGAAGGGCTTTGGAAGGAAGGATTACTGCGCAGAAATGTTTCTAAAATAAGAAATAAGAGATTCAAATGAACATGAGTCCGTGCAATAGATATACTGAATGCCAGCATGCAGATCCATTCGGGAGTAAAAGAGATAAATTCAATAGTGGCATTCATTTCCCGATTACTCGAATTCGATGACTGAGATTGGCTGGAGGACAAGTCATTGGGTGTAGGTAAGAAGATAGTTAACAGGTTCTTTATTGGTGAGGGGGTTAACAGTTGCTTGGGTATGGAAGGAAATAAGGGTTGAGAATCAAAATAACAGCAGAAGAGCTCGATGGAACGATTAGCCCAATTTTATATCCTGTGTTTTAGTGGCATGTCATTCGACAGTCTGAATGAAGTATCGGGCCTTCTTCCAGAGCCTTCATAAAATGTCTTTCGGCAGCTTCTGCACTAAGTTTCTTTGCTACTTCATGAAAAAAAAAAACGTCATGACAAACAGGAAGAAACTCTTCCTTCACTAAGTCATGCAAAACACCTTTAAAATAGACTTCATGCAGACGTTGATTGAACGTTGTCGACGCACTCTCTGAGCATCTGAACTTCCGACTAACTTGATACCAACATAACACAACACACAAATAGCGCTGGAGGGACCTAGCGGGCCAAACAACTTCCATTGAAAAGAATAAACAGATGGCGTTTCGTGCTGAGACTCATTTTCCAGAAATGCTGTCTGGCCTGCTGAGTTTCTCCAGCAGTTTGTGTGTGTTGCTTCGCATTTCCTGAATCTGCAGATTTATCGTGTTATTGTTGATAGTGACACAGGTACACGTACAATTAAAGTCAACATCTCCGTACACAGGGAAATGAGGAAGATAGACTCCTTCCTCGCAATGGCATAAAAGCCACCTTTAGAAATTGACTTTCCACAGAAGATAATTGAAAATCATTGAGACATTCCCTGTGCTGGTACACATCTCACAAAACTGATACCAACTCATTTGAAACAAGGACACTCACCGTTAAAGTTAAGGTCTCTGAACACGTGGTTGTTCGCTGCACATAGCGTGTTGAGAGACGTGTAGATGTTTGATGCTATCAGCTGAATCTTTTTGCGGTCCTGCCAACTGTCTCGGAGATGGACCAGGTCAGATCTGATCTCCGGCGAGCTCACTGTTAATTCCGACCGCTCTGTCAGTCCGCGCAGGATTTCCACGAGGTCTTCCATTTCTTCTCCGTTCACCAGAAGCGACGGCGTTGTCTGTCACTTGGCTGGTGAGCATTTACTCTGAGGTTGAGAATTCATTGTTGAACGCTCTGACGAGAGAGAGCAGCTGATGAAAACATAGAAATAAAAGGCAGGATGAGTTTGATAACTGGCAGGGGGTAGATTTCCTGGCAGGCTGCGGGTGATGAACGGTCTGTTTCCCAGTTGTAACTGTCTCGTCTATAAACCTGTTTTATTACCGCTGCTGCCACGTTCTCTGAAGGCAGCCAGTTCCGTAGTGCCAGGATGAAAAACACTGCGACAGCGTCTAACAAGCACTAGATATTGTGCTTATTAATTATTTGAATAATTGATATGAGCGGATACTTCGCTGCGCAGATGAACTGCTCTCTGAACTTGGGCTGAGTTACCCCATAAATAAAAGTGTTTGTGCAACAACTTAATATCAGCAGCATGTCGCCGTAGTGTTCAAATGTGTATTCAGAATCGTTGTAAGTAATTTTGTCCAGTCCGGCTTTTCTGTAATAAACAATGTCAGCAAATACTAGCGACCACAGGATGATGAAGCTCCCAGAGATGGTGACAAGCAGGATCACAGACCTCCTCCTGCTCTCTGTCTATGGGTCACAGCAGTTTTTCGCCTTCCTCTGTCCCTTCAGCCCCTTACGGACGCAACTAGTTACTAAAATGTGTCTGACTGTCAAAGCATTGAGCAGTAATATTAACACGAACGGAAACTATGGCGTTAGAGCGCTAGTAAGCCACTCATATCCCTCCCACCCGGGATCCGTATAGTAAACGGCTTTTGTGAGTCAATCCCAGGGTATGTTCTCAATCACTCTCAAAGGATGATATATAAAAAAGATGGGGACATTTTTAAAACAGAGCAGAACACCGGTTATTGACAGAACAACAGCAGCAGTTTTCCCGGTGCGATACTTTGCTTTCCACTTCTGAGAACAGATAGTGACAAACCGGTCAAACGTAAAAGTGACGGTGAACCACACAGAACAATCCGTGGCTGCCAGTCCCAGCGCAGAGATCACACTGCACACTGGGGTGATGTCCAGGAACGTCCCGAGAAATAATAATAACTAATCCGCCACAATACGACTCCACAAATAATGTTCAGTAGATTCGTAGTTGCCATGGCCACCAGGTAGAGAGTGGTGCAGGTGGAGAGGCCGCACTTTCCTCGGGATAGGATCACAATCGCCGACAAATTCACTAGGGGAACAGTAAAAATAATGAATTAATTAGTATCTCTGCGCTCCGTGGTTCTTGGTGCAGAGATAATCTGAGAATTGAGAGCAATAAAACTCTGCAGACAATTCACTTCTGGAGCTTTAAAATATGTAAAGCGGGTGTCGCTGTTGTATTACTTGTACATGCTGGGTGAAGGAGCAAGGTACCCGGCACTGGACGAGGAGCAGCGTTCGCGAAGAGGCAGTGTCTGCTGATCACCGAGGTCGCTTTGGAGAAATCAAAATAAATCTCCTTCCATTAGGCTTTCGTCTGATTTCAAAGCATGGATATCTTTATCAGCGGCGGTGATTGCCAACGAAGTTCTGACACGCTTGACATAGAAGGAAGCCCCGCTCCTACGCCATCTGTCCATTTACAAAGTTCATAATCCAACTGAAAAATATCTCCCCTTGTCGCATGTCCTCGTCTCCTCCTCCGCTCCCCGGTAGTCACCTGCCTATATCTGCGCTGCTTGATAAACTTCTTTTAATTTCTGCAACTGTACCTACTCGGGATTCCGTCAAGCTGTGGTAAGGATTTCGATCTGACTTTCTCATTTTCGCGTATAAAAATTCTGCGCAGCCCTCTGAAAGTTTCAGTTATTTTGCACACTCGTGCTTAACCCATCCAATTTCCAAAGGAAAAATACTAAAGAAAGTTTGAAACATCTTTTGAAGTTGCTTCAAATTAATGTAGCATCATTCCGAATATTTCGATCTTATTGTTCCAGAGTGAAGTTTTGCATGTACCTTACCCCGTCTGACCTCTAATAGACACCGCTGGTTGATTCTTGACTCCCTTATCACTTCAGAGAAAATGATGCTTGGAAACGAATCCCGGTACACTAAAAAGCACACAACGCTTACGTGAATTTTCGTAACTCTCGATGTTTCGGGATCTAACTCATAAGTTATTAGTAACACTTTTCCCTGATTCATAACGGGTGATTTGCTTTCTGCGTTCCCTTCAAACTTGCAAAAATTTCGTAAAACAATGCAACATCGTTAAATTGGAATGGCGCTATTAGCACCAATAGCCAGTGAAGGGATCGAGCGAACGGGAATATCGGAGTTTAATTTGACAGCGGCTTTGCGTTGATAAATCAAAACTGCCTGTCATTAGTCCACAAAATTAATCCATTTCCGGGATGTTCAACTCCACGTCTGTCTCAACTGACAATTTATTAACAACTGAAACCACGGATGAAACTACAGCACAATTTCTTAAGCACAGAGTTTTGTCACAATGCCTGCACGGCACTTACTGATACATCGGCATCTAAATGTTATCCGTAAATGATCAAGCCTAAAGACCGCGGATACAACGCGCAAATCGCCTCTGTTCTTACCAGGAATACCAATTACGGCAGTTATCATGTAATACATCTTTCGCACACTGTAAAATATTTCAAGCATGGTGTCTGAAGTTGACTCCGTCTTTTTAACTACCCACGATGTTGCTGAAGAAACTCTGAGCTGATGGATCTCTTTGGTTATTAATTTATACTCGCTCCGATAAACTGAGTATTCAATACTATAGAAGGCTGACGTGTCTTCCAGCAGTTGGGGTAAAAATAAATATGATGTTATTCAGATAAAATCCCAATTGTGATGTGGTATGCACAGCATGACACAAAATTGCAAAGTCTTGAAGACGAAAAACAACGATTTGAGATGTGTGTGAGAATTGTTGACAAACACTCTCAGATCCATCTCTATTTCATGATTTAACTTGTTGAGCTTCTTCATACCTCGAACCTACAGACATTGTCAACAAAGACCAATGCTCTTCTGTCAATGGGCTGCTGTGTTTCACTCTGAGACTAGTCTCGATTACACATTTTGCCATAGTAATATATTAAAAGAGCATGTTAATTTTACGTTCTTTAAATATAATGAAGAATCTTAAAGAAATAGAGCATGCTGGCTTACGAAGATACTGAACACATACAACACTTGAATCAAATTAACGGCAACATACACAAACATTTGGAAGAGCTCGACAGGCCAGCATTGGTGTAAATAAATAAACTTCGATGTTTCCGGGCGAGAAACTTCAAATTAATTAATGTTTCGCCAAGCATTGCAATTTTGTTGTCCAGGAAGAACTACAGTGCACAAATTGGTGGATTCGAAAACATCGGAATTGTTTCATTTACCTAGTGTTCGCTGGTCTTAAACGGTCACATTTGAATTTAACAAAGGCACAAGGCCGGGAGAAGAAACCAGAGACTCCGTTGGTTGTCCCCCTGGACTAGAGGCAGTAAGAGGAGACACAGGTAGGTCTGGTGACATTGAACCAATGGGATGGAGATACATCAGTTCATCTACTGGGGAATACCATAAGGATCAGAATTTCCAAACACTTAACAGCGGTGAATCTTCAATAACCAGAGAACGACTTTTGCATAAGAGGAGGATCGTACAGACACGTGGAGATCAGGACCACTGGGAACGCGTAGAGTCATTGCCCAGGTAATAGCTTTTAATTTCATCTACTTTCCATGCAGTAAGAAGGACATTCTAGTGATGGTGCAAACGGGATTTTTTTTAGCTTAGGTAATGAAGGTTATATTATGCCAAACACAAATACGTTCTGTGCCTCTCTGAGCATTTCTTTTAATAACGGGTAGATCCAGGAATTGGCGCCCCTCACGGACTCGATGATAAATCTATTCTTTCAGCCGGATAACCGATTCGGAAAACGTTGGGGAGGGGCAAAAAGATCTGCAACTGGGTAGTTAACGGCTACTGACCAAGAACGAAAAATTCAGGAAATTCTGCAAGTCCGAAGGGCCTGCATTTTCTTGATTAGAGGGGATACCTCCAGAAATACGTTTTCGGGAAGTGTCCACAATAAGAGGTGGCCCCTAAACATACTTCTGCAAGCAGTTGTCTGTCTTTTACTATGCACGACTTCACCAATAGAGAGTTTATTTGGTATCTGTGTCTCCTTTTCCCATGATCTGCACATTTTCCTCAGCAGCCATATTTCTGTATGTGTAGGTTCACATTTTCACTGCAGTTTTGGATGCTTTCAACCGTTTATTTGAGCCCTGGGATCATTGTTTTTTTTCAATATAATGCTGTTCCATACATCCTTGGATAATTTGTACACCTCTCCACCGTCCTGATGATTTTGGCTACAGGGTCCCCCGTCCCGAGTTGATACCAATGACGTTAATATTGTATTATGTAATTCCTGAATTGTCCCGCCACTATATCGTTCTGTATCTGGGTAAATCTGAGTGCATATGCGGATGCCAACACGTTGTAATAATTTCCGTTTCTGCGGAGTCATCTGGGCTCAGGTTTGGGCTGCAGACTCGGGGTGAAGGAGCAACGCCTCATATACCGTCTGGGTAGTCTCCAGCCCCTTCGAATTCTCCAACTTCCGGTAATTCACTCCTTCTCACATCCCCCATCCCATTTTCTCTCTGCCTCCTCTTCCAGCTGCCTGTCACCTCTCTCAGAATTCTGCCTTCTTCTACTACCCCTTGCGCCTTACATTCCTTTTTCACCTTTCCTGCCTAATCCGTCCCTGCTTCCCCTCCCCCACTCCTTGATCTTTCATCTGATTGGTTTTTCACCTGGCACCTACTAGCCTCTCCTTCCCACCCTCCCCCACCTTCTTTATCGGGCCCTTGCTCCCTGCTACTTCAGTCCCGACTAAGGGACTCAGCCCGAAGCGTTGTGTGTTCGTTTCCAGGGATGCTACTGGACCTGCTGAGTTCCTCCAGCCTGTTGAACGTATTGCTTTTACCACAGCATCTGCAGTGTCCTTTGTGTTAAGCCCATAAAATAAGGTGGAAACGCCACCAGCAGGGCGTTTCACGCTGAGCCTCGATGACCATCTCAGGCTCATCAACATGGGTGTGTGACAATAGGTGGGACGAAACCGGAGAACCTCTAGTGAGTGGTCCATTTGGTGGCCACCCTGTTCCCTTTTTATGGGACAATGAAGGATCCTGAGTCGCCATCATAAATAAAACAAACTGGGATATTCGAGGTAAAATGATCCTTGGTGAATTCACAGGACATTCACAAGTGGGACATCTGAGTGCACCTTTTGAAGTTTAAATCGGAAACATAACATGAGAAGATTCAATAGTACTAGTTGAATTACCCAGGGAGCAGTAACATATACTGGAGAGTAATTACATGACTGAAACTGGGCTTTATTTTGAGTTAATTAATTGTACGATTTGGCACATGCCAACTTGCACAATGGAAAAAAAAAATATGCACAATGGGTGAAAAGTGAATAAAACCGCATGAAATGAGTAATTTTCTGAAGTTCCATCAAATAATTACACAGTACTCAAATACATTTGCAAGGCACAAGCATGTCTGCGGAAAGATGGCTGGTAGTGTGTCCATACAAGGTCCAGACCAGATAGCAGAAAAACAATATGGTTCTCACAAAAAAAAAACAAAGGAAGTTGTAGGTAAGGCGATAGAGTCTTGTACTACAGGGGGTATTGTGATCGTTACCCTTTACTAACTACTCAATCATTTAGCCAGAATGGAATACAGATGGTATCCGGACATGGAGAACAGACTATCGAAAACTGGAGCTACTACTTTATGTATGGTGCCGTCATTATCTTGCTTCCGATCGATTGTACTGTTTGGTCATTTACTGAATACAGAAGCTAACTTCGACTGAAATGTGTTTCCAGAATTGAGGATTCAAGCTTCTGATAGTTTTGTTATTCAGCCTCCATATTGTTTCTATGTGATATTTTAAATTATTTGTTTTGTCAATTACGTTGGTGGCGATATTGGTAAAGTTACCTAGTTTCACCTTTCTCGGATTTCTGAAACGACAGTGGTCGTTTTTCTAGATCAGTAGCTTTTTCAACTGTCCAGCCAGTCGAATATCTACACTCAGGTCTGTTCTTCCATAAAAAAGTTAGATTGTAACTTATGCATTAAATCTCATGATCACATCACAAATAACCCGTACAGCTATTTCACCTCAAACAATGGAAATGGTGTTGTTTATGCAGCGATCGACCTTCACCGGCACGTGAGACGAGGAAATCAGATGTCCGTATCTAATCTGTTGGAAAGTCGCCAAGCCACTGGTAATTCTGTCCGTTATATTCCGGCTAGTGTGCACGGACAGAGTTCGCACAAATTGATCTTTTTGCTTCTTACTTTCTAAAATAATCATATCCTGCATAGCATTGAAATAAAAAAGTAGTATTCGGACATTTGCAGCTATTAATTCTGTGTTCTTTTTATTTCTTTCTTTCCAAATTTCTTGTAGTTAATTTAACGGCGATTGTGATCCTGTCTCGCGGGAAATGCGGACTCTCCAAATGCATCACCCGTTACATGGTTGGAATGGCAGCAGTGGATATGTTCGTGGTTATATTTTTCTCTTTAGTGGAACAGACCAACCACATCTACATTTATTCCAGATCCCTGCTCATCACTCCTGTATGCGCAGTGACAGGCGTATCACTTATTATATCGAGGGACTGTTCTGTTTGGTTTACGGTCAGTTTTACCTTTGATCGTTTCATCGCAATATGTTGTCGAAAGCTGCGGGATCGATACTGCACTGAGAGAACAGCAACGGTGGTTATGGTGACCGTGGTTATAGTGAGCTGTGGGAGAGGTGCCCCATTTTACTTTATTGTTGAACCGTACGTCATTATTGACAACATACCGTGGCGTTGCGCCCTCACGGATGCATACGCTACTTTACCCGTGTGGAAAAGAATGGAAATACTAGATAGCATTTTAACACCATTGCTGCCAATCGGCTTAATTTTTATCTTCAATGGGTTAACAGTCAGACATATAATTGCGGCAAATAGAGTTCGCAGAGGGCTTCGGAAGAGCACCGACAAACAGAAAGATACTGAGGTGGAAACACGCAATAAATCGATGATTTTGTTGTTTGCAATTTCAGCTAATTTCATATTGCTTTGGATGCCCTATACAGTTCATGCCCTGAAATGGCAAGTGGAAAATTACTAATACCTGGACAGATATTTGAGTTCCCCAGTATATATACTACAGCAATGTGGTTACATGTTGCAGACTCTCAGTGTGTGCACTAATACGTGTGTCTATACACTGATACAGAGGAAATTCAGACAAGAGCTGAAGAATGGAATGAAGTACGTTTTTACGTTAAATGGCCATCTGTGTAGATAACACCCACTCCGATTGCAATTCAGCGGAGTTTTAGATTAAAACTGTTTAAAATTCGGTAAACTTAGCAAACATGTGTTAAAGTCAAGCAATCATGTACCTGGTCACCCTGAAATGATTAAATTCCAAACTGTCGCAGAGATTCAACAACTACCTGGGAAAATTTACCACAGCATGTAAGACAGGACCCACAGGATCCGGGACGGCTTCTTCCACCGGGACATCAAACTGATTACCTCACGCTGCTTTGAGTGTTTTCTATGTTACATTGACAATTCTGTTTCTTATAACTTATTATAAATTACTAGGATTGCACTTTACACATTTAGACGGAGACATAACTTCAAGATTTTTATTCGTCATGTATGTGAAAGATGTAAGAAATAAAGTTAATTCAATCAGAAGGGGAGGGACAATTTCCGGACATCTCGGGGTTCAAATGTTTCAAAATGCTCATGGTCAGGTAAAAGAAAATAAATGGAAAGCATTTTAAACACAAGAAGAGTGTGATAGTATTCGAGCTGCGGAAAGGTGGGATTGTATGTTAATAGACTGTGAGTGGAACTCAGAAGTAGGAAGGGAAAGAACACTCGTTTGAGAGTATTCTGTACAGAGCTCCTATCACCAAAGTGGAAAAGCAACAGAGAGAGAGAGTGACAGATCGGGATAAAGATTTTGCACGGGTTCTTGCATTAACACGGTTGTTGTCTCTGTGAACTTAAACATAAATAATATTCATTGATAATTCCTCTATTTAAAAGGTTTAGATGCGACACAATTTCTCAGTTGTGTACAGGAAGGAGACCTGGCACAAATAGCGGGCAGGCAGACTCGTGAACGTTCCATGTTTTGCTAATACCAGAAAGTGAAATGTGCCGGGTAACTGATCTCTCCGCGTGTCAGCATTTCAGAACGATGGAGCAAAGCTATTCGACATACCTTACACTGGGATAGCAGCAGACAATATGGAATGCACTTTGTTTATACTATTGTGTAGGAAGGTGGGAGCCGAATTAGGGAAGTGATGCAAATCTTCAAATGCAGAAGAGAAATATGGAGATTGTTCATGGAGCACTTTATTGGGGTTCAGCATTGGCTTGTTTAGTTGAGGCAAGAACCGGATGGCCCCGTAAAGTAACCCTAATTGATAAGAGATGTGAACACCTCTTCAAGAAGAAGAAATAAATAAACTCAAGGTTTTGGAAGAAAGGATCAGGCAGGGCAATGGAACTTCACAATGTAACTAGGAGGGAATGAGCAATGGACTTAGAAGAATTAAAGTGGGACATGGGAAGGCATAGGAAGACCGTGTTAAGGTAGGTGAGATACAGGAGGATGACGACAGAGAGAGAGTCGAAGAGATAAGACACAAAAGAGGAAACATGTGTCTGTAGTGCAAGGAGGTAGTGAAAGTCCTTTATAATACTTTTCTTCGGCATTCACCAGTGAGTGAAAGAAGGCAGGTGAGCTGGGACATGCAGACGCTTAGAATTACGAACTGGAAAGTGTGAATACATGAATATAAATCATTTCCTGGCGCTAGAAGGTATGCAATCCAGGTAGTTAGAGAAATCTGGTGTCCTGACAATGCGTCTCGGCCCGAAACGTCGACAGCGCTTCTCCCTATAGATGCTACCTGGTCTGCTGTGTTCCCCCATCATTTTGTGCGTGTTATTGTTTGAATTTCCAGCATCTGCAGATTTCATCGTGAAAGCTGGTAAAGATGGTTTACATGTGACTGGAAGGGATGAAATGATGGAAGGTGGGAACGTTCCATTATTAATCAAAGAGACAGTCACCGACGTAGGATGTCTCACAAGTTTCCTCACATGAAGCCAGGCAAATAGAGATTAGAAATAAAAAAATAGTAATCATGTTGCTGGAATTATACACTAAATATCACATCAGTTGGTGGGAGATGGAGAAATATATCTCCTTGTAAATCAAACAGAGATGTCATGGGAACTGGATTGCAGCAAATGTGCATTTCAACAAAATTAATTGAATCAACATTGTTTAAAAGTGTGAGGAGTGGAATTTTCCAAATGCGCTCTGGAGAGCTTCTGTGCCTGTGCCTTGGTAGTAATATTCATGCAGGGCAGGGAGTGGGTGAAGCGTCAGTGAACGAGGGATTTGAGAGTTGCCAGTACAGTATTTAAGATGTTTTAAATCAGTCCGGGATGTGGACATCATGTTGAAAATATTTAGGTCATTGTTGAGATCACAAAGAATGTTGCACAGTTCTATCACCTATTTATATAAGTATGTCATTAATCTGCAAAGCGGCAG
The DNA here is from genome assembly GCF_030144855.1 of Hypanus sabinus. Taxonomy (NCBI): domain Eukaryota; kingdom Metazoa; phylum Chordata; class Chondrichthyes; order Myliobatiformes; family Dasyatidae; genus Hypanus; species Hypanus sabinus. The sequence goes on from NW_026781345.1 coordinate 255,696, forward strand.
AAAGTTAAGAATAGCCTGGAAATTAAGGCACATTATATTATCATACGGAATATCTGGTAGATGTGTATGTGGAGATGTTACCTGCGGGTACCTCCACATTTGGGAAATAGGAGTCATTTCAGAGCGATGTAGTGAGAGTTCAGGTTCACCAGATTCCTCTATGGGTGAAGGACAAGTATGGCAAACTCAGATATTCCTGGGTGTTCAGAGGGACTGGAGGTTTCACTGAAACAATACGAAGCATGTGGTGGGGAAAGGACACTGAAGACTGCGGAGGACTTTTAGTAGAACAGAGAGTGTAGGACGGAGAATGAAGGTGAATGGAGACCAATGTTAAGGAGCCAGGGGGAATATAGGAACAACATAGGAAGTTATTTTATGTGGCAAAAGCTGCCAAAGAAACTGATGGGGTAGTTTCAATTCCTGGTTCAAAGGACATTCCAACAGGATCACGGGAATGAGTGGTTCAGTGGAATATGGAGAAAATGCGGGCAAACGGAACGAGCTCAGGTCGATTGGATCAGACGGTTGAAGGACTTATTCTATGAATCCATGCAGAGGTTTGTGCAGCATGTCGTTTAAGCAAAGGACTGTGCAGTTTAAAGAGCATCGGAGGAAGAACTTCCTCTTTCATACAGAGCGTGTTTACAATCTGGAACACAATGCTTGAGGAGATGATGCAAGCAGCTTTTCATAGCATTTGAATCCCAATCGCATCAACGCTGCCTAAGTGTTCGATCAAATAGAAGCATGGAAAACCTACAGGCACAATACAGCCCGTTCGTCCCAAAAAGCTGTGTCGAACATGTCTTTACTTGAGAAATACCGAGTCATACCTCTAGCCCTCAATTGTTCTAAACTCCATGGAGCCTCTTAAATACCGGATTGTTTCTGCCCCCACCACTGCTGCCGGCAGCCAATTCCACGTATTCACCACTCTCTGCGTAAAGAAAAACTTATGCCTGACATCTGTTCTGTACCTGCTTCCAAACACCTTTAAACTATGCCCTCTTGAACAACGTGAAGCGATATGATGTACCGAATAAACAGAGTGAGTCCCAACAGTTTTGTTGATTTGGTTTTGTTCGTTAAAGATTGGTCCAACTCACTGGAGCCCCGGTATTCCGTGACTAACAAGCATAGTCATTGTTCCAGAAAAGCTCCCTCAGTCACATTTCAGTCACGTGATCAGTTGTATTTCCAGAGAGGAGGTCGAGTGTTGCTCCCTGTCTAGTTGGGCCAACTAGTTGGAGTAGACTTTCTTGGAGATATTTAATAAATTGTGCCCCATCCAATCCGTTTGTCAATGACAGCTGCAATGAAAGTAAACTTAATATCAAAGTATGTTTCTGTCATGCCATGCTAACCTGTGATTACTCCATTTAACCTAGCGAGCTGATCCACGATTTCATCAAGACTGTTCCATTACCCACTCAGTCCCAATGCCCTGCCTTCTCCCGTAACTATTCATGCCCCAACTATTCAAGAACCCATCAAACTCTGCGTTAAATATATCCAATCATCTGGCCTCCTCAAAAGTCTATAGTAATGAATTCGAAAGATACACCACACTCTGTCAACATAAATTAATCGTATCTGTGTTCTAAATGGACGTCCCTATTTTCTGAGGCTGTGCCATCTATATCTCGACTCACCCACCACAGGAAACATCCTCTTGACATTCGCTCTATTGAAACCTTTCAGCATTTGATAAGTTTCAATGAGATCCCCTCCCCCTCTACCCTTTCCCTTTCTCCGATTGTCCACTCTTCTGTCCTATCAGATTCTTGCATCTCCAGACCTTTACCTAACCTCCATTTCCCAATTTCTCGGCTTCAATTATTATTTTCTGGCATGCATCTTTGCCCTCTGCCTGTTCAGGTATTTTCCCACCTTCTTCCCGGATCTGCAGAAGAGTCTCGGCCTGAAACGTCGATTGTTTACACTTTTCCATAGATGCTGCTTCACCTGCTGAGTTCCTCCCATATTTTCTGCGTTTTGCTTTGGATTCCCAGCATACGCATATTTTCTCGTGTTTGCAATGCCTTCTCAAATTCCAAGTACGCAACATCCACTGATTCTTCTTTGTCTACCCTATATCTTCAAAGAAGTCCAACAAAGTTGTCCAGCAAAATTTTCCGTTAAGGAAACCATGCTGACTTCATCCTATTTTATTAAATGCTTCCAGGTTTGCTTAACAATCGACTCCAACTTCTTCCCGACCACTGTAGTCGGATGAAATGGCCTATAAACTCCTTTCTTTCTGCTCTCCTTTTTCCTGAAGAATGGATTGGTATTTGCAAATTTACCATCCTCCAGCTCCATGCCAGAGTCTCATAATTCTCGTACAGTCATCACTAATGCCTCCACAATCTGTTCAGCTACCTTTATCAGAAGGCTGGGATGTAGACCATCCGTTCCAGGTGATGTATCTACATTCAGAACTTTATGATTCCCATGCACCTTCCCCATGGTCATGGCAACTTCACTCACTTCTGCTCCATGACAAATGTCGAAAAGACTGCAAACTGTGCAAACGAAAAAATATTATTATTATTATTATTATTATTATTATTATTATTATTATTATTATTATTATTATTATTATTATTATTATTATTATTATTATTATTATTATTATTATTATTATTATTATTATTATTATTATTATTATTATTATTATTATTATGGGTAATCCATTTTAACAGTCTCGACATTATAAAACAGGATACAGACAAGCAAGAACTACTTGCTAACTGAACGTACAGTGGCCATTCCTAACACTCATAACATAGTGAATTTAATAAATGATAAACAGCAGAAATATGCCGAATTAAAACAAGAAATTGAAAATCTAAAAATCCTGAACAAGGTATAATTTGCCCCAACAGTAATGTATATCTAGTATCATCTAAGCATCTCTTCACAATAGCATACCTACCCAGATAGACACAGCAAAACTGATGTAACTTCCTGAAATTACCAATGCTATCAGAACACAATTAAAAGTCCGCAAGTTCCTAGCAATTGAGAAATGAGTGGGCTTGTCTATGTCCGTACTTCATGTTTTACCAGCTTAAGCTGAGAAAACGAATAGACGATAGATCTCATGAATATGAGTTCTAGAGTCATTAATATTGTCCGTATTTTGTGAATCAGTTCGGTGTTCGTGAATGTGAAGTTATACATCCCACCACCCGAATCTTAAAGCTGAAGGATAGTACATAATGTGCGCTGTGAAAGTACCAGACACTTAATGTTTACAATGTTTAGAAGATATTTGTACAGGTACATCGTTAGGAGAATTTGAGGGGGACATAGGCCTAATAGAAATTAATGGCACTAATTGAGAAGGAGTTCAATCCAGATATGTGTGACGTGGTTCATTTTGGTAGGTCAACTATGATGGCAGTGTACAACATTAATAGCAGGACTCTTGGCTGTGTGGCGGATCAGAAAGATTGTTGGGTCCGGATCCATTGGACACTCAAAGCTTCTGCGGAGGTTGACCCTGTGGGTAAAAGGCGTAAAGGACATTGGCCTTCATCAGTCGTGGGATCGAGTTTAAGAGCCGAGACCTACTATTAAATCTGGAATGAAAAACCTGACTAATCAATGCTTTACGAAGTCCATTATGGTCTTTCACTTTTAAATGTGTCTCTTGTAGAAATGCAATATCTGCTTTTGATTGCTTCAGATGAGAGAAAACGTTATCTCTTTTTAACAGGACCACTGAGCCCCTTTACTTTCCAGAAAAGAAACCTCACAGGGTGGCCTCCATCTGCAGCCCTCATGTTAACTATATCAAAAGACACACAGGGCCCACAATCCAAAACAATGCGAGGGCACAACTACTCGCAATACGCACAATGAAAAGACAGTCTGGCCAATCCGTAACACACAAAAGAACTAGCCACAATGTTAATTCCCCCCAAAAACTCTCCCAACCCTTCATACAAACAAGAAAAAAACGATTAATCCCCGAAACCTAGATCTACCTCCCCAACTGAGGATGATCGTAGGCATTACAAACAAAAGCTACCAGTGTTTTCCCCAAAAACCAAACCTTCTAACTAATCTAGGACGGCTTACCTCCTTAGAATTTATACCAAAACTTATTCTACTTTTTTATATAGGCTAAAGATAACTAAGCGAATCCTCTCCAAGTCATCGGGTAGCGCAAGTCCAACAGCGTGCATTGGCGCCATTACTGTAACATCAACTTTTTTGCTCGAGGCTTCGTTATCGTTTCCCCCTGTTTTACCTCGAAGCTGCATTTTGTTTGCCACGTCCAGGTCCAGCAACTTCCCGGGTTGTTCAAAATGCTCAGTTATATCGAGCATACGACAACGAAGAACAGGTAGTTTTTGAATAAAAATCGGGAGCCACACTTACACGCACCTACTCCCGCCATGCTCAACCCGGAAGTCACCCAACCCTGAGCATTCTGACTGTAATAACTCATTCAGGTTGGAATGATGATGCAGACCTTTCTGCAACTTCTCTTATGTTCTTGTGAGAATTGTCAAATCTTCGGTTTCATCCACAATCATATTATTGGACCTTATAGTCTACTTACCAATATCTAACTGTAAAGCAGAGATGCCGGTATAATTGAACCTCAAACCCAATGTTTTCAGATTCAGTCCTGTATATAAACGATTATTTCTCCGCTTCCCTAAATGTGAAAACAATTAGTCTTCCAGGCATTATTATCCATCCAAACAAACGTCCTTCCCAAATTCTTGCTGAAACGCGTCTCACGCGTCTTCGAATTGTAAATTTTTAACAGCTTCATTTTCCACAGAAGATCCCTAACCTGAGAAAACTGTAACACTCTTGCTTTCATTTCCGATTGGCAGGACGATATGCGTGTACATGTGTATATAACTTTGCTTACAAATCAGGCATTCATTCCCTTCTCAAACACAACTCAAAAATTGTCAGAGGTGGTCGAGTGTTCTAAGGCACCAGACTCAAGGAATGAAAGCTCTTCCGACAAACGGTAGGGATCTGGTCTCCATCTGGGGTCTTGCGATCGAATCCCACTCCTGACAAAATTTGTCTTTAAGTATTGAATCGAGATAATGTTATTTCTGCAAACACAACCTGGGTTGTTGAAGTGGATTAGCAAAACGGTTGGAGGATATTTTTTTTTTTTTGTTTTTGAGACTGTTCTTCGCATTAGAACAGATCACCGTATAGCGAATTCTGGTAAGTGATTTATTCAGAAACAATTTCACGGTGAATGATCTTGGCCCGAAACGTCGACACTTCACGCTTTTCCACAGATGCTGCCTGGTCTGCTGTGTTTCTCCTGGCATGCTCAGCTATTCAATATAAAATAGTTTTTAAAGTGAAATGTTTGTTTGTCGGAATATTCAATAGATGGGCACGTGAGCGTACATTATCACCTGTTGATCAAAGGTCTGATTGCTGATTGGTAGTCACTGGTGGTGATGCGAGTCCTGAGGCTCTTGTCCCATCTACCCGATGGCAGCAGCGCACAAAGAGCATGCTCAGACGACCTCAGACCTCAGACCTCAGACGGTGGATGCTGTTTTCCTATGACAAGGTTTTATGTGGATGTGTTTAATGTTTGGGAGTGCTTTTCCCGTGATATACTGGGACAAATTCACTAACTTTGTTTTAAGATTTTCCTTCAAAGGTATGGTATTTCCGTATCACGTCTTGATGCAGACAGATAATATACTCTCTACGACACATCTATATAAGTTCCTCTAGGTTTTTGATGTCATGCTGAATCACCGCAGTCTCCTAAGAAAGTAAAGAGTTATATCAGCAATTTAAAGTTACTGACGCGCCCCGCCTTTGATGCTCCAAGGAGAATTGTCACAAGGACCTCTGGTTTTCCCTCTGCTGAAGACAAAATCAGTCCTTGGTCTTGCCAACACTGAGTGACAGGGTGTTGGCACATCTTCTTTAAAACGATTCCCTCTTAGTTGAATTGTATGCCCTAAGAGTGGATCGTTTTAGAACATGTAAACCCTGCAATGGAGATAACTTCTGCATGCTATACCATTATCTATGCCTCAAAATCTAAGAACCCTCTATCACATTCCCCCTCACCTCCGATGCTCCAGAGAAAAACTAAAAGCTTGTACAAATTTTCGTTAAAATTTAGACAAACCGTCTAAATCAGGTCGCATCTTGGAGATGCTTTTATGCACACTCTCCGAAACCTCGTCATCCTTTCTCTGGAGGATGGCCTGAACGGGGTGCAGCACAATTCCAGTGCTGTGATGTTGTACGCTCTAATTTCGCACATGTTCGGCAAACTGAGAAAATGCATCACGTCCATATTCATTTAAAATCCCAAGATATAGTGTATGTTTGTATGTATACTCTCTCATCAAAACAGTCATTCCCACTATTCCGAAGTACAGCTATTTATCTCGCATGCGGAGACAGTAATGCAGGGCGGTCAGGGTGGCTGAGTGCTAAGGCGCCAGACTTAAGGCGGGACAAACGCGTCCTAGTTTACGCGAGTATTCTGGTCTCCAAATGGAGGCGTGGGTTCGAACACCACTCCTGACAAATACACTGTTTTTCACGTGATGTTTTTAAAATGCAATCACTGTAATTTTACTGCAGCGATCAAGGCATGTTCTGTTTGGAAGTATGAGAAAAAAGCAACTAAGATTAAGATTTTGTTTTACTCACAACCGAGAGCAGAACTACGGGTCACATTACATGGGATTCAGGCTGTGGAGTTTTATGAGAAAGAGGTCTTGTTGAAGAGTGTCTGAGTAACCATCTCAGCCGTGGCTGTTGTTTGGACAGATTGACAACGGGGCCATTCAGACATATTGTTGGACTCTACATTGAAACGGCATTTTGCATCGTCGTTCTTAAGCGTATATCTGCCGTGGAGCTCAGTAACGTGCGTTTAACACCTTTCTGGATTTGGGAAAATCAGATTAATCTTTCCGGACCGGATTATATTCACTTTTTGTGGTTTAACAGGCCACCCTTCCTTGTTTTGCAATGGAGATGTTTTAAATCGCACAGCACGGAAAATAGCCTTCGGCCCAATTGGTTCAAAATTCAGAGCAGAAAGTAAATTTCGCATCATAGCTTATCTATATACAGATATCACTATGCACAATGGGATTCACTTTCCCGCGGGCACCAAAGAAACAATAAAATCCGTGAAGGACCGCACTGACAGGACGGCCAAAACACTCGATATGTGTAACATAACAAACTGTGTGAAGTCAAGTGAAAGAATAATGATAATATCAATATTATTTGTTATTTTACGTAATAATCCAGGGCGACTACGAAGCCCATTGGAGTTTGTTTAGATATAACCTGTCTCAGAGACAGCCAGATAGAACCATAGAACATTACAGCACAGAAAGAGGCCTTTTGGTCCTTCTTGGCCGTGCCGAACCATTTTTCTGCCTAGTCCCACTGACATGCACATGGGTCACATCCCTCTAATCCCCTCTCATCCATATTTTCCGCGTTTTTCTTAAATGTCAAAAGTAAGCCCGCATTCACTACTTCATCTGGTAGCTCATTCCACATTCCCGCCACTTTCCAGATGAAGAAGCCCCCCTTTAAACTTTTCCCCCTTCACCCTTAAACCATGACCTCTGTTTTATTTTTCTCTCCCCTAGCCTCAGTGGAAAAAAAAGCCTGCATGCATTCACTCTATCTATACCCATGATAATTGTATACACCTCTATCAAATCACGCCTCATTCTCCTATGCTCCAGGGAATAAACCTTTCTCTGTAACTCAGTTTTGTTATTTTACGTAATAATCCAGGGCGACTACGAAGCACATTGGAGTTTGTTTAAATAAAACCTGTCTCAGAGACAACCAGATAGAACCATAGAACATTACAGCACAGAAAAAGGCCTTTTGGTCCTTCTTGGCCGTGCCGAACCAGTTTTCTGCCTAGTCCCACTGACATGCACATGGGTCACATCCCTCTAATCCCCTCTCATCCATATACCCGGCAACATCCTTGTAAACCTCTCAGCACTCTTTCAACCTTATTAATATTCTTCCTGTAATTAGGTGACCAAAACTGCACCCAATACTGCAGATTCGGTCTCACCAATGTCTTGTACAACCTCACCATTACATTCCAACTCTTATACTCAATACTTTGATTTATAAAGGCCAAAGTACCAAAATATTTCTTTACAACCCTACCTACCTGAAAGAGACTTTCAGGGAATTATGTAGCTGTACTCTCAGATCCTTCTGTTCTACTGCACTCCTCAGTGTCCTAGCATTTAGCTTGTATGTTCTGCCTTGGTTTGACGTTCCGAAGTGCAATACCTCACACTTGTCCGCATTAAACTACATCTGTCATTTTTCAGCCCATTCATTCAACTGGTCCAAATCCTTCTGCAAGCTTTGAAAACCTCCCTAACTGTCCACAACACTTCCAATCTTTATATCATCTGCAAATTTGCTGATCCAATTTGCCACATTACCATCCTGATCATTGATATAGATGACAAATAACAATGGACCCAGCACTGATCACTGTGGCACACCATAGTCACAGGCCTCCACTCAGAGTAGCAATCCTCCACTACCACTCTCTGGCTTCTTCCATTCAGCCAATGTCTAATCCAATTCAGTACCTCTCCATGAATACCTAGTGACTGAATCTTTCTAACTAAGCTCCTGTGCGTGACCTTGTCAATGCCTTACTGAAGTCCATGTATACAACATCCACTGCCATCCCTTCATCCATTTTCCTTGTAACCTCCTCGGAAAACCCTAATAGATTGGTTAAACATGACGAACCACGCACAAAGCCATGCTGACTTTTTCTAATAAGTCCCTGTCTATCCAAATATTTGTAGATCCTATCTCTTAAAATTCCTTCCAATAATTGACCTACTACCGGCCTATAATTTCCCGGCTTCCTTTTTGAGCCTTTTTAAACACGGAACTAGATGAGCTATCCTCCAATCCTCCGGCAGCTGACCCGTGGATATCGACATTTTAAATATTTCTGCCAGGGCCCCTGCCAGGAAACTAGTCTCCTTCAACGTCCAAGGGAATGTCCTGTCAAGTCCTGGGGATTTATCTACTCTGATTTACCTCAAGACAGCAAGCACCTCCTCCTATTTAATCTATATGAATTCCATGAACTCCCTACTTGTTTGCCTTGGTTCCATAAACTCCATTCCAGCTTCTTTAATAAATACAGATGCAAAAAAAACATTTAATATCTCTCCCATTTATTTTATAGCCGACCACTCTGATCTTCAAATGGACCAATTTTATCTCTAAATATACTTTTGCTCTTAACATACCTTAGGATTATCCTTCACCCTGACTGGAAAAGCAACATCATGTCTTCTTTTATCCCTCCTGATTTATTTCTTAAGTAATTTCTTACTCTTTTCTCAGATGAATTACACCTTGACAGAGGATCGAACATGCACGATTTTAAATTATTCAAGTAAAGCTCAAACATTTAATTCTGATAGTAAACATGATTTCGAAAGTTATAAGAACAAACGTTAGACAATATAGGCGTACTAGATGATATGTAAAGAGTTTTGCAATTGAGGTAGCACAATATCAGGCAGAAATGCAGGATACAGTAGACCTGATGGATGAATGAATATTTTTATTTTATATGTTAATGAATTGGATGTTGGAATTGATGATCATACGGACAGGTTTGCGGTCAGGATGAACATAGGTGGAGGTGCAGGATAGCTGTAGGAAGCAGAAAGGCTACAAAAGGACGGAGACAGATTAAGAGAATGGGCAAAGAAGTTGCAGATAGTCCATACTGTCAGGAAACATATGGTCCTGCACTTAAGCAGAAGAAATAAAATAGAAGGCTCTTTTCTCAACGCAGAGGAAATTGGAAAATCTAAGGTGTAAATGGACTCCAGTTCCTCGCACAGTATTCCCAAAATGTTAATATGCAGTTTGCCAAAGTGGTGAGGAAGGCCGATGCGATGTTCGCGATCATTTCGAGAGGAATGGAATATGGATGCAGCGATGTAGATTTCGGATGAAATGCCCATTGAGTACTGTGAGCAGTTTGGAGCACGTAGTCCTAGACAGGGTGTGCTGTTACCGGAGACGGTTCAAAGGTGGTTTATGAAAATCACTCCAGGGTTGAAAGCTTTGTCATGCGAGAAGCATGTGACGGTTCTGGGTCTCTACTCTCGGGGATTCAGGAAAACGAATGGTTTGCGCATTAAATCAGCGCTTGTGACCCTTACAGACTACTGGACCGTGTTTTCCATGTCTATCACCCATATCTCCTGGCTGACTACTGGATGGTGTCTCCCCGTTTCTATCACTAATGTGTCCCGGTAAACTACTGGACCATGTCTCCCCGTGTCTGACACTCGTGTCTCCCGGCTGACTACTGGACCGTGTCTCCCCGTGTCCATCAGTCGTGTCTCAGGGCGGCAGAAGCGCTCCTGCTCCATGACTAAACTTAGCTTCCTTCGGTGACTTCAGTAGCTGATAAATATCTTGATCCCCTGCTGGAACCAGTCGGCGAAACCTCTCTTGGAAAAGGGTTCCCTCGATTGCTCTAACAGTGTGGCGAATTCAAATTCCGATTTTCCATTGGAAAAGGTGTCTTCGCGTTCCAACATGTTATCAGTCAATCCTTGTTTCCACTTTTCGAAAATTTCAGCAAATGTAGGGTTTCCTGTTGCTCTAGCTGTTCCCAGATCGTATACATGACAGAACTCACAGTTCCTCTTTTCCGCTCATCATCATATTTAACAGGAACTTGCACCTTCTCAAAAGCCGCTCTGAACACGGGGTGAATGGACAAGGTGTTCAAAAAGTTCTCTGTATTTCTCGCTTCTCATTCTCCTTGGCGCCTTCTCACAAGAATAAAAATCCCATCCTTTTCAATCCAATCCGGGCTCAACAACGTTGTTGTGTCAATAGTCTCAGTTACTCCAACATATGTTTCCATAAACTCCAGCTTCGACGAAAAGTAACCATCGGAGGGGTAACTATCAGTACTAAGCCGCGGAATATCAAGGGCACACACTGGCGCCAATGGCAAGTGCATCAAACATCGGATGAAAATGGATCTACAAAGCAAAGCAACTTCAGAACCAGTGGTCAGTTATGGCTCTAACATAAACTCCTTCACTTCGTCTAGATACATCAGAGCTTGGTCCCACTAACCCTTCGGGAATATTTTTTTAACTTTAGTCTGAGCCTTGATACACTGATAGTAACGTATCCACTAGAAAACGTCATCCCGTTCCTTCACTGTGTCCCTCTGTAGTTTTACCTATTTGCTTTGTTATTTGATTAACCGCTGATTAACTTTCCGAAGACTTTCATGTCTTTCGCTCTACCAGTTAAAATGTCTATACTCCCCTCAATTGCAACAGAAAACACTGGTCACTGTACTGTTCTAAGGACGCTGCTCAGTAGCAGCCCTCGCCTCGGTACATTGCACCAGCGGGTCAGGCATCCTATTGGCCTTTGGTGTTTGGTGGCGGCTGCAAACGATATCTTCATAATTACGTCGGTCGTCAGATATTTCACGACGACCTGCATAACCCGCATTTGTGTAACGTTAAGGGCGCTTTAACAACAGAGCCCACAACCAGGAACTTTGCCCAGACGATGGAGGCCTCCTACTCCTCCATCTTGTTTTCCTGCTCTCTAACTTCTCTGAGTAATTCATTATAATGATGGAGGAGGCCTCATCTTTCGGGACATTCGATTAAGTAGAGCAATCCCGTCATGTGACAACCCGCTCTTCACAATTTGCTCTTCCTCAATATCTCTCAAATAGTTGAATGCATCCTTTTGTAGATCAAACAGAGCAGCAGCTTCACCAATCTGAAAATGTCGGCAAGCAATTTAGTGGCTAAACTTCATCCTCCTATCGGCTGCGCTTTCTGCAGTGTCAATAGCATCTTCCTGAGCTTGCAGGTTACTCGCTGAAGAGGCAATACATTTTATGCCTTTGGTAAACTCGCTATATCAGCAGACGGACCGTTTAGTCTCTCTACCAGTCTCAGTTTTCTCATATTATTCATCCAGTAACTGAGAAGTCTGCTCAGCCCAAGCCTCATATTCTTCATCCCCGTCGGATGTGGGCTTGATGCCACCGAACATTCCAAGCCTACAAAACTGGCTCTGCGAAGAAATCCCTCTGCATTCATCAGCCAGAGATGTAAAGTCAAACCGAGTTCAGAATTTAAATCAACTGCTGAATGAATCATTAGATCGTTCATATCAGACAGCTTCTTCGCCTCACTCCGCAGAAACGAGATCAGCTTGTCTTTAAAGTCTTTGGCGTCAGTTACGGGAAACTCGACTTGCAATTCAGCACTCTCTGCTTGACTCCGCTCTGCTCTGAAAGTATGGCCGACCCATGGCCCCGTCTCTCCAGATACTCCAATGGGAACAGGATACACTTCCTCAGGTCATCGCCAGTTTGGACAAAAACATATTTACCCGCCGTTTAGTCAAACTATCGCCCCATGATAGTAACTTTCACTCATATTTATTATAATTAAAACCCTTAAGCAATTAATTAATCTGGTATTAACCTCATTGACCCCTTCGTTCTCGCTCGTCCATTTGTGGCTAGTCCTGTTTACCCGGAATGTGAATTTCATGCTCAGCTTCCTGACGGGCAAGTTCATTGTGTTTGAGGGAGGAGGTGCTGTGGCGGTTCACTTCGGCTGATCACTCTATACACCTGTCCACATGCAGAGCAAACGTCCTACAGCACTCCCCCACCTGCTGCTTGTCGGGAAATTGCAGAACCAGCACATTCCCGTCGCTTCGTCCTTGTCCAGAGAACACCCGTTTTCTATAGAACTCTGGTCAGGTGGCATGTGGAATATTGCATTCAGCTTCAGTCGCTCCATTATAGGGTGGATGGCAAGGATTTGGAAAGGGAATACAGGAGGCTATAAAGGGGACTTTGGGAGGATATTTACAAGGCCTCAAGATGCAGAAATTGCACGAAATTGAATTGCTCTTTCCGGAATGGCAGAAGCCAAGGCAATAACTGAGAGGATCCTCATTGTCATGAAAGGAAGTGATGTTGACACTTTATCAATCTCTGGTTAGGTTCCGTCTGGAGTTTAAAATTTGCTTTGGTTGCCCCGTTATAAAATAGAGACCAAGGCTTCGGAAAGAGTTTCGAAGAGGTTTATAGGGAAGAGATTTAAAAGGAGGATTTTCACGAACTTGTGTTATTCTTTCCAGAATGCGGGGCACCAAGGCGAGATAGAGAGTCTTATAAGAGTCATAAATACAGTAAGCTAATGTAACCTTTCTCACAGTATCAAGAGATGACATGCAGTTGAGATGAGAGAGGGAAATGTTCGAAGGAGATTTATGGGGGAAATGTTTAAAATAAAACAAAACAGAGGTTTACGGGTGTCTGGGTGTTTGTATAGACAAACTGCAGGCAGGGTGATTTGTTTAATTATGTATCACCGACTTAATCATATCAGCCCACCACCACAGACTAAGTGTCTCTTCCTGGACCGCAATGTCTAACTGGAGAAATAATCATTGATGAGGGAAATTTATTTTCCACTCCATTGTGAATTGTATTCCCTTCATTCTGCGTCTGAAACCCACTGTAAAATAATTTTCATTCAAGCGAGCCATCCTCCCAGCAATCGGTCGGAATTAACTGAAGGAATCCATCAATGATCCTCACAATTCCAGACAACACAGGCCCAGCTCAATCACTCTCCCCTCACAAAGACAGCCTGTCATTTCCTGAAGCTGTCAACTCAGTGTAAGGAATAGTCCCGTCGCTCTCTCTGTTTCAGGGATAACTTTCTTAGGGAACGCAATACTCAATGTGCATTCAGGCAGAGGGATTAATTCAATGAGGCATCACTGGCTTAATTACGTCAGCCCAACACCACAGACCAAATGGCTTCCTCCTGGCCTGCACTGTTGTATGTTTTAACTGAGGACGGAATCACTGATTAAGAACATTGGTTTTCTACTCCTTGCTGAATATCCGTTCCTTCATTCTGGGATTGTTACACATGGCAATATAATCTTCATTCAGGAGAAACGTCCTCCCTGCAGTTGGTCTGACTGATCTGAAAAATCTCAGCAATTCTCCTCAGAATTCCAAGGAATGCAGACTCACTCTCCCCGCACTCAACAAGTGTGCCATCCCCGGAACTATACAGTCAGTGTGAGGGATAGATTCGCCCCCCCCCCTTCAACAGGGATAACTTTCACAAGGAAGGGTGACAAGACCTGGATTTAATATTCAGGGTGCATTCTCATCACACCACGCAACTCCCAGTAAGACATTTCTATAACTGTTCTCCAATTCTCCTGTATCACAACATAAATAAACTGTAAGGCCCCCTTATTATTTACTGTACCTGAATGTTAACTCTTAGTGATTTGTTGACAAGGGCCGTCAGATCCCTCCGAACCGGTCAATCTGGCCCCCTGTAAGTATTGATTTTCTACTCTGTCCCTCTGGGCGTGCATGACCTCAAATAACCCCATATTCTGTCCGTCTGCTACACTTTCACTCCTTCTGTCTACACCCCCACGCCCTCGCTGCGCCCTTCCCACTACTAACCCTGCTATTCAGCTCTGTTCAACAGCTGACGTGGATATAATAACATCGGTCCTCATTTCCAGATCTCCACTGTAGACAGTTGGGGTCTCTACCACAATCACAGAGTTACCTAAAGGTTTGGAAGTGATCCATTTATTTCCTCTATCTGACATTGTCCTGCTGACTATTTAGCACACACGTATATTACCCAGAACCCCATGTGCTTATCCAAACCTTCCTTAAGTTCTTCCAATGCCACATTCATCAGTTCCCAATTTTCCACCTGAATGTCCACTCCTGAACTCACAATGACACTATCAGCCCCGTGGGTAGGGATTTGGGACTGGGTCTGTGTCTCTACCTGTAGGACAGTGGTGCAGAATACAAAGGAAATATTGACCATCTGTGGTTCGGTGTAACCGTTGTATTGGTAATCTGCGTCTGGGACTTTGGTTTAGTGTGGGACTGATTCTGAATTTCTCTGCTCTCTGAAACTGTTGAACTAGTGAGCTGTCGGTGTCTCTGTGCTCTGTAACACACCTTGTATGTCGGAGAGGAGCGGCTGCTCTGCACCGGCACTTTGTGTGTGGTACCTTGAATTTCCAGCATCTGCAAATTAACTCATGATTTGTACATCAGCATCGTGGTCATCTGAGCACTGTCACCCCGTGAGTGTGTGTCGCCAGCATAGTGCTGAATATGGAAAACTGCATTGAGAAATGCTATGCGTCGGACGTGTCATTTAACTCTTTTTGCAAATTGATATTTGGCGGACAAAAAAAAAGTTGTTTGTAAATGCGGCTGCTTCGGGTGTTTGTCAATGGATCTCCGACATTTTTTCCATAGGTGAGCAACCGCTGAGGTAATGCCTAGGAATTTAGTAGTAGTCTTCTATCGGCCCAATATTTACATCAGAGACAATGAATGGTGCTGAATTACCATGATTGTTCCAATGCCTGTAGTCAGTCAGCGGCATAACTGTGTCTCTGGAGACTGATCATTTCTATAAATCAAGGCCGTTTTGAATAAATTAGCTCAGAGTTTCTGAAGGAGCTGTGAATTCAGAAGCAACAGAATCGGCAGTTTATCACGGAAATGGGTTATCCAGTCCTTTTGCGGATAGGAGAAGTTTACTATCCTTTTATTTCAGCATTTGGAAATCTCGGTAAGCTGCAGTATCGGCTGCCGTTGCGGGGAATGTAAGTTAATGCCAATGTAATGATTGTTTCTGTCGCTGGTTTCCACAGCTGCATGTCGAATCCTAGTATTCGGCATTCTAGGAATGGAATCAAAGACAGCAACTGTGTATTCTGATATCTGATCTAAAAATAAACCACTGTAAGAATTCAGCGAATCCGCCAACATCGGAGGACCTCGGTGGGACACGCAGATATCTTCCAGCGGTTTGTGTTCAATAATGTGATGCTCTGGTCTCTGTGCTATTGGTCTCGAAGCAGCTACACTGCATTTGCAGATATTATGTTCATAAGGTCGGGGAGATGATGCTAATGGATAGTCTGCATTGGTATATGAGCGGCTGTGTGAGTAACGAGTAATGATCAAACAATCGATTACTGGGAACGATTCAGAAAATGTGATGAGCTCCCTGTTGAATCATGAAACGTGAGGATTTTTAATAAATGTGTTCGGGTGTGACAGAAAGTAAAGCAGTTGCTGGAAACACAATGACGTCGTTGTTGATCAATTAATAGTTAATTATTAATTAATAGTTAATCAATGAATTATTAATAATTAATAATGATCAATTCATAGCTACCAATACTGTGAATTTTTTATATTTCCCACATAACTATAAATACACTGTTACGTACTCGTGACACATGACAGTGGGGCCCTTGTCATGTGACTGGGGTTGAAGCTGTACTGGACTTGAGGTGATGGTGGAATGACGTCATTTTCCCGCCAGCAGATATCATGTGACGGGTTTTTTTACAGGTTATAAAAGGTAGACCCCACCCTGTGAGGAGGGGCAGTTCGTGGCTGGATTTGCCAGGTTGACTTCATGCCACTGCGTGTTTGAAGTGATGACGCAGTTTAGTTGAAGGATGAAGTTTTTATTTAATGTCTAAAGTTTAAAAGGTTATTGCCAGCAGGGTCTTTATGATTCTGTTAGTTTGAGAATTAGAGGAGAGTGAAGATTCAAAGTTGGAAGTTAAAGATCAAGGAGAATCGCTTTCTACGGTGAAACGGGGGCGACCTTTGTTTGATCCTTATTTGGAAGGATTTCGTTGACTATCTTCGTGTTAATCCCTAGGTTTACCTAGAAAGGATTGAAGATAGTGAGGAAGGAAAGGTCAGTGCCTTTAAGCCATTCTGTTTCGTAAATTCTTAGTGGGAAATTCGACGTCGGGGATCGAAGCAAGCGACGTGAAAGAGAATTTAAATCGTCCTGTAAAGTCTCTCCTTTGAAATGGACTGTGAGCATATCGAACTTTTGGCAATACCACTTTAAAGAACTGTTTTGGAATATCACTTTACGAACTGTTTGAACAGCCGCTCAGCAGCTGTTTCCGGTTACGGTAGTGTTTGTTTACTTTTGGGGGGTTTGTTTTCGGTGTTTAATAAACGTGTTGTTTGTTATAAGAAACCCTTGCCGATCTCATATATTTATTGTTGCCTGAATACGTAACAACACTAAAATGTATTACATTATATTCACATCTGACACCGGTACAGACATCTGACTGTGTCACCGTGCCTACTACTGGACGTTGAATTATTCTTCCCGGCTGGATTCTGTCGGAGGCTGCATTTCTATCTGAGTGGCTGTATTAGGCTAAGCTCTGACTGCTGCCTCAATCAAAGTTGTGTTATAACGTCAGCGAGGTGGCAAATGCTGGCATTGGAAACAAACACGGGAAATTCTGGAAACACAAAGCCTCAGTCAGCTTTTATAGCAAGAGTAAGGGAAAGTCGTGT
The DNA here is from genome assembly GCF_030144855.1 of Hypanus sabinus. Classification (NCBI taxonomy): domain Eukaryota; kingdom Metazoa; phylum Chordata; class Chondrichthyes; order Myliobatiformes; family Dasyatidae; genus Hypanus; species Hypanus sabinus. The sequence goes on from NW_026781345.1 coordinate 273,202, forward strand.
CAGTGGGGCCTCTCTGAAAACAGTTCAAAGAAAATGCACTTTAAATATTTTCCCACATATTCTATTTTTGTCTGGATGAGTGGTTCCGGGTTTTCCTGTTCCTGTTGTGCCCTTCGGCTGTTCTGTCGCTGACAGGGAGTCACAGGGAAATTGATGATCCCGCCATCAGCGTCCGGATGGACCCATTTCATTCATATCAGACGCGGATGAAGCCGATAGAAAATGTTCCAAACAGTGCTGACACTGAGGTACCTAGTTTCATCTGTCTGCTGCCTCTTCATATTTTTGTCATCAGAAAGGAATCGGAATTCAAATAATTTGACTTTATTTTAATATGTAAACTCAGCCATCTCTTGACCCTGTCTTCACCCTTCTACCGATGAATGCAGCAATGAAAAGGGAATATTACATGATGCCCGAAAACTGCTGCATTGGGTTCTGCTCTGTAATTTCCTAACTTGTTATTTCCCTGTCTCTCTTCCAGCGAACCTGGTGGCGATCGTAATCTTGTCCCGTGGTAAGTGCGGTCTCTCCAAATGTGTAACTCGGTACATGGTGGGAATGCCAGCGGCCGATCCCCTGGTCGTTATATCGCAACCGCTCCTGATGTGGACTACTTGGATATATTTTCCCCGATCGTTCCTGTTCATCACTCCTCTGTGCAGTTTCGCTCGATGGCTGATTTTTGGGAGCACTGCGGCCTCTGTCTGGCTGACTGCCTCTTTCACCATAGATCGATTTGTGGCTATTTGCTGTGAGAAGCTGAAAACAAAATATTGCACCGAGAGAACGGCGGCTGTGGTTATCGGGACAGTGAGTGTGCTGGCCTGTTTGGAATGTGTTCCCTGGGGCTTTGTATACGAGCCTGTGATAATAATTGATGGTATTGTGTTCTTGCACCGAGCTACAGAAACTCTCCGTCATGGGTGGTATTTGAGACGTTTCACCGCATTTTAACCCCTTGTGTCCCATTCTTTCTGATTTTGCTGCTCAATATTCTGACAGCCAGGCGCATTCTGGCAACAAGTCGAACCCGCAGGAGGCTCCGGGGACAAAAGAGTGGAGAGAATGACAAGGACCGGGAGATGGAGAACCGGCACAAATCCATCGTTTTGCTCTTCAGCATAACGGGTAGTTTCATATTGTTGTGGGGAACACGTTTGGTATTTTACATCTATCAACGGATTTCAAAGAGTTTTGTTTATTATTCTGTCACGAATCCCGTTTACATTATAGAAGAGACATCGGGAATGCTGCAGATCCTCAGTTCCTGCACCAACACGTGTATTTACGCCCTGACTCAGAGCAAATTCCGAGAGGATCTCAAGAATGTGGTGAAATACCCACTGAATCGGATTTTGAAACTCATTAAAATATAGAAATAAATGCTATGCAGTAGTACAGTTCAGCTGTCTTCACACTCCTGTTCTGTACTCCGACTTGTAATAAACGGAAACAATGTGATGAACAGAGTTTCAAACAAAGCAGGAGAAAATCTGTCGTTGCTCGAAATACAGAGCAACACGCACAAAATCATGAAAGTTGTCGGCCCGCATAGTTGAATGTTTACTCTTTTCCAAAGTTGCCATCCATCTGCTGAATTGCTCCAGCATTTTGTGTGTGTTGCCTTATAGTTATATAACAAATATGTACAGTCGATCGCGACAGCAGCACCAGACTCAGCATCCCAGAAAAATCCGCTTTGCATCTCACCCTCGTCCCGCTTAAGTTGTGCCTTGAGGCGAACCTGTCAACCCTTCTTCCCGATTCTGACAAAACAGCTTGATATGGAGTATACTTTCTTCGGTATTAAACACTACTGCTCCCATCATTACCCGTCGTTTTCTTTACGGTGAAGTACTCCTCTGTCCTCCTCTTTACTCCTCAGTCCCTACCTGTAGCTTTTCCTTCTGTTTTCCGATTTGAACTAACATCCAGTAACAGAATGCTAGCTTTCAAAGGGAAGGTGGCGGAGCGGTGTTGGGTGGACGAGGCGATGCTGTGAACCCAGTAACAGAAGACACAGCGTTGCGAAATGGGAACTGATATGAACTAATCCAACACAAAGTGCTGGCGAAAGTCTTCAGCTCAGGCAGCAGAATTGGAGAGAGAGTAAAATAAATCCAATTTTGATGAAAGGTCTCTGCCCTAAACGTCCACAGTTTACACTTGTCCACAGATGCTGCCTGGCCTGCAGAGCTCCTCCAGCACTTTGGAATTCTAGAGTCTGCAGATTGTCTCCTGCTTCTGACTGGTCTACTCTTAGTCAGTGTCAACTAGACATTCGACTATGCCAACACAGAGCTGACCTTGGACAAAGATCAAGCAAAGAATCGTAGAAAAGGACGGATTGATAGAAACAGAAACTTGATAATTAATGGAACAAAGGTTCAGCTAATTTGGAACTGACGCAACTGGGAAATTGGAGGCTCCCTCTAAACAAACACGATCGGGGATAATTTATTTATACAATTAGTAAGATGTTGGGATGAGCGGCAGTTTGTATTCTGATATTACATTCCCCAGAGAAAGCTGAATTGAGGTATCATTCTGAGTCCTTCAGTGGTTGGTCCATGATCCATGGCTGGTCCATGTTTATTAATTTTAATCGTGAGCGGGTAATAGCGAAGTACAAGCTCTAACTTAAGCCTGGTTAAGACGGGTAATAAATAGTGAGGATAATCCTGGGAATTGTAAAACAGTGAATACTGCCATCAATGGAGGCTAAAACTTTGAAGGGGATTCTTCACGATAGGTTTGACAAATAATTGGAGAAGCATAATCACAGGCAATCAAATGGCTTTGTGAGGGGAAGGTCATACCTTACGCACCTGAATTACTTTTTGAGAGAGTGACAAAACAAATTAAGGAGATGGATGATTGTGTATGGAATTGAGAGAGGCGTTTGACAAGAGCCCCCACAATAGCTCGATCCAGAACGTCGGGAGGCATGGTGAGTAATGGGCTGGCAGTTGATGGGGCGTTTCAAAAAGATCCGTTCTGTAACCCTGATATTTGTAAATGACTTGAGAGAAGAAGTGGACTCGCAGTTTGGGGCTCCATGTAGCACAGCGGTTGGAATCAGACGATTCCAGCTTGGAGCAATGGTAATCGGAGTTCATTCCGGTGTTTTTTTCTGGAAGGAATTTGTACATCCTCTCCGTGATGTTCATGGGTATTCTCACAAGGTAAACGAAAAATAAAGAAAACAACTTAGCGATTAGGCCGGGGTAAAACTGAGTTTACCGTGCGCCGTGGCTCATTATTCTTCGCTTCATCTCTAAATGAATCAATGTCATCTATGCAATGTTGTGGACAGCGAAGAATTTCATCACAATAAAAAGTTCATACACAATAAAGTTTTAAACTGAATTACAGAGTACATGTGATAGATTTGATCGCAGTGTGGAGGAACAGGAGATTCGTGCTATGCAAGCCTATAGATCCCCCAATATTTCCAAATAAGTTAATTTAGTGTTTCCGAAGGCTCATTGCTTAAGAACTAGCAACTCCGGATTAGTGATCTGACGGGGGAAGAGATGCTACGGAAGTACAGGTAAATGTGTGGCTAACGATTTGTGGAGGAGGTCATCGTATATACACGTTATTGAACTCTCTTCCAGCATTTGGTGCTACTGGTGTAAGGAGCACGGGTTTTACACAGGTACTGAAATAGATTTAATATTCTAATTGGGGAGTTTGATGCAGCTGCACTGGCGTTAAAATGTGGTATGCTCATGCCTGCTGTTGGGGGGGGGGGGGGGTGGGGGCGATGGAGTAATAACTAGAACCACAGGTAAGCAAGTAGCATTGAATAAAAGGCAGAGACGAGGTCAAGGAACGCCAAACTGAAGGCCAGATTGGACCCAGTTAATTATCCCGGTGGCTCCAAGGCCGAGGTCCGTTTATGTCACAAAAGGTGTGTAACACTTAAGGCAGACGTACTTCGAACCTGGATTAATACGTAACGTAGTGAGCCAGCTATTACAGAGCTGAGCAGAGCAGTTCAGAGCAAAAAATGCCTCTCCCGATAATAATTGATCTAACGCCCCCTAAAATCCGTTTGCAGATCGGCCTACATACCCAGATCTGGTTGTGACCCAAATTCGTGTGCACCCCCATATTGAAAATGCCCTCTAAAATGCGCACATCACTAAAATCCACGTGCACCCGCAAATCTGCGCATATTCCCATATGCACATTAAATTACCCGGACGAAGATTCACTCCAAACACAAAATGGCGACCTGGACATTAAATTATCCGCAAGCATCCCAAGGTCCGACACAGCCAGATCCTTCTGAGCCATCATTTACACCCACAAAAACTTTACAACTCCCATATTCGTCGACACACACTGAAATCTGTTCAATCCCCAAATAGATCCGCAGCCCCGTATTGGAGCACGCAGCCCTAAATCAGCGCACGTGTGCAAATACGTGTGCAAACCCATTTTCGAGAACTCATCTGAATCCGTGCACATCCCCGGATTCATGCCCTCCCCAGGAACGTTTGCACTCCCGTTTTCGCCGACATAATCTAAATATGCGTAATCCCCATTCAGTGCACACCACAAACCTGTTGAAAATCCCACATGCACATCAGATTTTCCCAGAGAGAAAATCACTTCAAACAGTTGAGAAAATGGCTTCCTGGTCATTAATAATCTGCATGTGTTCAAACCTTGATCCGCCAAACACAGCCAAATCTATCCGTATTTCAAATATATGTGCACGCCCATCTTTGAAAACACATCCCGAAATCTGCAAGTCAGTGAGCTCTCCAAACGCGCTGACACACCACATCGCATTTTTTCCAGAGCAAGAATCATTTCAAAGCGTTCAGCAAATGGCTGTTTCGACATTAAAATTCCCAGGTACCCCCGAATACGATTTGAACTGTAGATCGGCCGAGAGTCGCAACAATAAGTACATGTGAAACCCCATATTCGACAAGGCACGGCTAAATATGTGCACATTGTAACATACGTGTGGACCCTAAATTCCAGAGCAGAAACCTGTATCAGCCATATCCCCGTATTCATGTGCATTCCCAAAACCGTGTCAAACCCATATCCGTGAAGACAGCTCTGTCTGCACAGTCCCCAAAACAGTGTGAACCACATACCCACTGGCATCCCTACATGCACATTAGATTAGGCCAAAACAAAGATCATTTCAACCACTTCTCAAAATGGCAGCCGAGTCATTAAAAATCCACATCACAACTAAAATATATTCGTCTGCAAATCCTAATCCAGCAACACACGCAAAACGCATCCCCAAATCTGTGCTACTCACATAATCAGTGCGTACCCAAAGACGCTGACATCCCACATACAAAATAGATTATTCCAGAGCAGGAATGATTTCAAACAGTTCAGAAAACGTCCGGTTGGGCATTTACAATTCCCACGCACACCAAAATGCACCCTGATATTGGTCAACACTCTTCTAATTCTGCGCACATCACCAAATCCGTGCCGAACACTCAGCTAAACACTTAGGTAAACACTTTTAAATCTGCGCGGGCATCCAGGTTTGCAGACCCGTATTTGCCTCCAAACCCCTGAATCTGCGCATTTCCGAAATCAGTGCGCACCCCCATATTTGATAAAACAGCCCTATATCCGTGTGCATCTCCAAATCCATGGGCACACCAACGCAGTGCGCACCCCCATATTTGATAAAACAGCCCTATATCCGTGTGCATCTCCAAATCCATGGGCACACCAACGCAGTGCGCACCTCCATATTCGCCGATGCTGCCCTAAGTCTGCGCCGTTCACAGTTGATTGTGCACCAAAACCCACTGACGCATCCACTTGATAATGAGGTTATCATTTCAAACTGCTCAGAATATGACTGCCTTTTTATTAAGTGTGATCGTAAACTGTAGCCAGATCAGAAATGCTGGTCAAGTCAACTGGTTCAAAAAGAGAATTATGTAACGACAATCAGATGTTTCACTGCTGGTCGGCGATAAAACATTTTAAAATCGCATGTACAATTAGGAGAAATTTTTTTTAAAAAATGGTAGAAAGACTGGAGTCATGAAAATCATGATGAGGTTGCTGTAGAGAGACATTCCCCAACAGTTTTAGGACTAAGTCCAGCCGGATCATAACTGGGTAAGGATATAGGCCTCAACATTAAAAATTGGCAGGCAGCCCAGAATGTGTGTGCATTCCCAAATCCAAGCGGACCGTATGTGAAGCAGGAGTTATTTGAAACGGTTATTTGATACACATTGGATTTTCCCAAAGGAAGAATCGTTTTTCAGTGCCAGCATTCACCTGAAAGCAATCGTGAGAACATAGTGCATAGTTTAAAGTGCAACTAATATTAAAGGTACTGTAAATGAAATGATTTTGAAATTCTCCACAACCCCAAATCGAACGAGACCAACCAATTTATGTGCACCCATGTACGACGATACGCACATAAGCCTGTTCTCATTCCCAATCCTCATGCACCCGGATATCCATATCGATACGGACACATACTGGCTGACACATCCCTAACCCTGTGCAACCTCCCAATCAGAAAGCACCACCAAATACGTATGTCTCCCAATCCCTAATCCATGCACCCGTACAATCACTGCACACGTATTCGGAGAAGCTCTCCAAAATCTGTGTACGCCACTAAATCTGGATGCAACGCCAAATTCGCTAAACACCCGCATGCACATTAGATTATTCTGGAGGTAGAATAATCTCCAACAGTTCATAATGTAGCTGGCTTATATTTCAATAATAGTTGGAACAAAGATCAAGGTTTAATTTGTCGGGTTTCTATAAATGAGATTCGTCACACTCACAGAACAAATCAGTGTGCGCCAGCAAACGCGCTGGCAATCCCACATGCACATAAGAATAACCTCGAGACGGAATAATTTCAATCAGTTCACAAAACCGTCTTTAACCAATCAATAAAAATACAGTACACACTTGCAAGTGCATTTATTAGGTATCCGTCAATATCCACCGACAAGCCAGATCGCCATGCACAACCAAATTCGTGTTGAAATGCCGCAACAGTCGAATTTGTGTTCATCCATTAATACACGTGAACTTCCATATCCACGTGCCTCATAAATCTGTGCACATTGCAACTGCGCACCCAAAAATCAAAGTGCACCCCAAACGCGCAGACACCCTCCTCAGGCATAGCAGAGTATCCAAGAGCAAGAATCTTTTCAAACTGTTCATATAATAGCTGCCTCCACCATGAATATCGTCGAAAGTAACTGTAGATAAAACAACCTTCAGATACGTCACACTCCAAATCCGGAAACAACACAGTTCTCTGAGAATCCCGAAATCAGTAAACACCCGAATATTGGCCTGCACACTCCTAACGAACATCTCGAAATCAGTGTGCTCCTCTGTATTGACGGTCATCAGTAAATCTGTTCACATCACAAATCAGTCTGCCAGCCATATATGCCGAAACCGCACAAATCTGCACAATCCCAGAATCGGTGTGCACACTGACAGCCCAGTTTCGTAATGGACTATCCCAGACAGGCATTCATTTCAAACAATTCAGAAAAACGACCGTCTCAGGATTAGATATCCACATGTGCGCCAAAATCCTTTTGCAATCAGTGACACCCCCAAATCTGCGTATAAACGCAAATCAATTTGCAACCCCAATCTGCACACATCCTCAAGTACGAGCGCAGCCCAAATTGCATGTGGATCCCAATTCGGTGAAAATCCCACAAACATATTAGTTGACCCAGACGGATAATCAGTTTAAACATTAAATGGCTGTCTGGACATTAAAAACTAACACACCTTACTCACGACACAGCCAGATCACACCAATTCGATATGCACCCACAAAAACGTGCAGGCTCACATATTCACCAACTACACTAAATCTGCTATACCTAAATAGGTGCACACCCCTATATCGGAGCACACACCTAAATCAATGCACAAATCTTTATGAGAGATCGCCCCTAAATCCATGCACACCCAAGATCCATATGAACCCCAACACCGTGTGCCCACGGTAAATCCATGCTGGCTCGGCCTAATCCTATTTCTGCCATCAAGATGTGCCACTATTTCGTCCTTAATAATGGACTCAAGCATCTTCCCCACGACTGACGTTAGGCTAACAGGGCTATAGTTCTCCGTTTTCTCCTTCCCTCCCTTCTTGAAAAGTGGGATAACATTAGCCACTCTCCAATCTTCAGGAACTGATCCTGAATCTAAGAAACATTGGAAAATGATTACCAATGCATCTGCAATTTGTAATTGCAATCCGCTATCCGCATCCTCAAATACCATTGAATCTGTGCAGTGTCCAACTCAGTGTGCACCCCAAACGTGCTGACACCTCTCACATTCACACAATCTGTCAAATCTGTCCAAAATCAATCCGACCAAAGTGCAACAGCTCACACTAGATCCCATCTGGATGGAATGTCACATTATATTCCAACTACAAAATGTACAGCCCGTTTTTCCAGCTGCTTCACTGGCGCTGAACGTTTGCATGAACTATTCCGCTGTCCACTCACGCTCTAAATCCAGGTGTCATCTGCAAATCCAGTTTACCATGTTACAATTGACTTATATATCCTGTTCCTTAGAATGTGTTTCAATAAGTTTTGGGGTGCACACAGATTCGGGGGTGACGCTTGATTTGAGGTGCATACTAATTTGATTTGGGTGTACGCATATTTTGTCATTTCTTGAAATGTTTTTGGGATACTGTAGTTTTCAAGTCGGTGTATCCACGGGTTTCAAGTTGTACATGGACATAAGGGTAGATACGGATTTGGTGGTGCGCACGGATCTCCGTGTTTTCACTGATTTGGCGTCTCTGCGGATTTGAATGTGTGGCGAATTTCAAAGTTCTCCAGTTTAAGGAAGGACATTCTGGCAATTGAGGAAGTGCAGCGTAGATTTACTAGGTTGATTCCTGGGATGGCAGGGCTCCGGCTCCGCGGCCGGTACCACAGGCAAACAATGCCACCTGTTGCATCCAATTTCGCCGAGGTCAGGAATATGTCAATGGATTGTTGTCCGACTTCACCTCCTACGTGGTACTTAACTTACCCACTGGAGCCCAACTCAATGTCAGAAACTCCAGTTAGTTCGTGGGGCAATACCGCTCGGATAGACAGACTCCGGCTGGCAAAAGCAATAGCTCTCAACCCTGTGCCTTGATCCTGATGTAGAATGACATGTAAGCCCTCTCTGCTGGCGTCTGCATGCAATATATACGGCAATTGGGAGTCTGAGGAACAACTAACACAAGCGCTTCCGTCAGCAGCTCCATCAGCAACTGAAACGCCTATTCAGGTATTGCATCCCATCTTCTTTCAAATGGTTCCAAAGGACTAAGATAACCTCTACTTTCTTCTTCCGTCCTCCTCCTTTTTCTTTCCCAAGGGAGGGTTACCACACAGAAGCTTATTCAAATGGTGACTCATTTTTGAATAGTCCTTCAGGAACCTCCGACTGTACCCACAGAATCCAGGGAAGCAGCGGAGGGCGCTCAAATTCTGAGGCCTTGGCCATGTGGCTCCCGCCTCTGTCTTTGAAGGATCGTGGCGATTTCATCCCGTGAGACTGTGTAACTAACACGGTTGACAGACGTGTTGCAGAATTGACAATTGACCAGGGGATGTTATAATCCTCCAGCTTTCAAGGGCCAAACACATTCATCAGGCTCGCTTCATGTTCCTCCAAGGTCGAGCCGAACACAATGTCCAGGTACACCAATATCACCCGCAAGTATATATCCCCTACCGATTACCCATGACACGCTGGAGAGTAGCCGTGTGTCCGGATATGACCTGTCGCACTATTTCGAACTGAAAGACATATGAATGAAGAATTTCGGTCCGAAACGTCGGCACTACCTCCTCCCATAGATGCTGTCTGGCCTGCTGAGTTGTGCATACATTTTGTGGTCTTAGAAATATGAATACCGTTTCTCCTGCTAGCCTCACTCATGGGGACCTGGTAATCCCCACTCTTCAGATCCAGCACACTGAACCACTTCACTCCACTCAGGTGCTCGGTCCTCAGAGACGTATTATTGCCGGGGACTGTGGCTACGATAGTAGGCACGCATTTAACCCTTCCTGTTCGTCTTCCGCTCCACCACTCTGTCTTTACTGTAACTATTTTAACAGCGTTGGAACTAGAAACACTGACGCTGTCATTACGATGACGTTCTAAAATAGTTCAATTTAAAGCTTTTGGCACGTTTATTATTCAGAATATTTATGAATTAGATTTATTAACACAATGAATTTCAGAGTATTTCATTATATTATCAAATATTTGTAAAATTTATTAGCATAATTCCAGAATTATATTAACATGATATTATACAAAACCCAGTAGCACGACCCCAAATGCTTCGACCGCGGTCGCAGTTCAGCTACTGCGCAGCCGCACACCCGCGCAACCAGAGGGAACAGTGCTGACACCAGCGAACACAGAGAGGACTTAAGTCAATGCGAGTATCATACCCGCAGAGAAACCCACTTGCACATTAGATTATCCCAGAGGAAGAATCGTTTAAAACAATTCATGTCAAATTTGAAATTAAATTTATTATTCTCGTGGCCTAACTGAAAGATCTTTGGGATTCGGCACACCTCCAAACCCGCACATACCACATACGTGAGAAATGTCCATCTCCAGATGCAAATGCATCCCCATATCATTGGAGAACTTCGAAACCGTGGACACCATGCACATGCAAATTAGATTATCTCAAAGAAATGATTTCAAACTTTCACAAAATCCGTGTACAACGAGCCCCAGAAATGAAAGTGGGGTTGTCAGCGTGTTTAGGGTGCGGATTATTAATGTCGAGGCAGCCATGTTCTCAATTGTTTTAAATGCTGGTTGCTCCGGGAAAATCTGACGTTCATGTGGCGGAGTCCAGGGGTTTCGGGTTCGCACTGAATTGGCGATTGCACAATTATATTTTTATCGTCGAATACGGTTTCTACACGTTCTTGGGGTTCATATGGATCTGGGGTTGTGCATGGATTTAGGAGCGTTCTCTAATGAAGGGTTGCAGACTGATTTGGTATTGTGCACTGATGTACGGTGTGTTCCGATACAGGGGAGCGCACCTACTTGTGCATAGCATATTTAGGGTAGTTTGCGAATATGTGAGTCTCCACGTTTTTGTGGGTGCATATCGATTTGGTGCCACAGGCAAAATTTTATGCCTGTGGGGTTGTCAGCAGATTTGGGGGTGCAGACGGATTTTAGTGATCTGCATATAGTCTTGAATATGGGGCTGCAAAAGTATTTGGGTTGACACGCAAATTCGGGTGTCTCGCCGATCTGAAAAAAGGATTTTGGCGCACATATGGACTACTAGCCTCAAGTCGGCCATTTTTCCGAATTGTTTGAAATGGTTGCTGGTCTGGGATAATCCGTTATGCATCTGTGGTGTCTCCGACTTTGGGATTGCGCAGATTTAGGTCTGCTTCGGCATATATGGGTGGCAACTGATTTGCGATGCTTACAGATTCATTGAAAATTGTCGATATGGAGGTGCACACTGATTTCGAGATGTTCTGGTCTTTACTGATTTCGGGATTCACAGAGATTTGTGTTATCTGCGGATTTGGAGTGTAACGTATCTGAAGCTTGTTTTAGCTACAGTTACTTTCGACGATATTCATGCTAGAGGCAGCCATTCCGTGAACTATTTGAAATAATTCTTGCTCTGACATGTGCGCTTTGATTTGTGAGTGCACACTTGGAATGTGCACAGACTTGTGAAACACATGTATCTGGGGGTGCACACGGTTTAGCACAGGAACACAGATCCGAGTGAAGCTGTGGATTTGTGGTCGAACACGAACTTGGTTGTTCATAAGGATCTGGCCTGTCGCAGGATACTTTATTAAGAAAAGCACTTTCAAATTAATACTTTATTCTTACTGATTGGTTAAGGACGATTTTGTGAACTGGTTGAAATTATTCCTGCTCAACGATATTCTTATAAGAATTTGGATTTGCCCGTGAGTTTGCTGGCGCTGACTGTTTTGGGCTGTGGTTGGGACAAATCTCATTTATAGCAACCGGAAACTGAATGCACTTTGAACCTTGGCCTTTGTTCTAGCTATTATTAACATATGAGGCAGCTACTACGGTGAAACTTGGAAATGATACTTCCTCCAGAATAATGTAATGTGCATGTGAGTGTTTTAGTGGATTTGGGGGTGTATACAGATTTGGCGGCGGACATTGCTTTCGCAGAGTTTCGGCGAGTACGTGTGTACAGTGGTTATATGGGTGTGTGGGTGGATTTGCGACGACATACGTACTTGGTTGTGCTTTCTGATTTAGAGTTTGCACTGGTTTAGGGATATATCAGCCAATATGGTTGCACAGAGTTTAGATGGCCATATAGATTTGGGGTGCACACGGATATGGGGGTGCCTGAGAATTGGGGATGAGGACAGGTCGGCGCATTTGGGTGTACATGAATTTTTGCTGTCGGTCGATAAGGGGTTGTGGCGAATCTCAAAGTCATTTCATTTCTAGCGCCTTTAATAATAGCTGCACTTTAAACTGTGTACTATGTTCTCGCGGTTTCTTTAGGGTGAATGCTGCCACATTAAAATGACTCTTCCTTTGGGAAAATCAACATGTTCCGCAGTTTCGGTTGTGTACACGATTTAAGGGTGCTCCCGGATTTGGGGGTGTCTTTGGATTTGAGGTCCTGACAAATCTCAAGATTGTTGCCGTGATAGGTACTTTATTAATAAATATACTTTCAGTGTTCTACTCTGCTAGTACTGTGATTTTTAAGTTGGAGGTTGGTACTTTGTAAAATATTTGAAATTGTTTCTCCTCTCGAATAATCTTTTCTGTAAACAGGAGATGTTGACGGCTTCGTAGTGCGCACCCATTCGGGTGTGCATACGGATTTGGGAGTGGGCGTGGATTTTTGGATGTCAAGGGAATTGGATTATTGTGAAAATTCATTTTGTTTCGTTTACAGATACTAGGATAAAATGTACTTTAACGTCGAGCTTTGTTCTTGTTATTTTTAATGTGGATTAACCTATCTTGTTTCTTGCTCTGGGATGAACAGTCGTACAATTGTACATGTAGGAGCGCACTCGATTTGGGGATTCTCAGAGATCCAGACATGTGCGCGGCGAGTTTAGGTACTCATGGATCTGGGTGTGTTGGTGGATTGGGGTGTGCGACGAATCACAAGTTTGTTTCATTTATAGATACATAAAAAATCGAACTTGGAACTTTGTTAAGATTTAAGGATAGGTATGTCAAATAAATTTGCACATCTTTCATGGATTATTTGAATGTGTTGGTGCACTTGGATCGGGGATGCGCCCAGATATGTGTGCCTCGGCGGGTTTAAGGATGCACACGGCTTTCGGGATGTCGGTCTATCCTATGAGCTCATATAGCATTTATGGAACGGTATTCTTAGATCCCTCTGCTGTCCCGCATTCCTCAATTCACTACTATTTATTATATAAGTCTACCCAGAAATATTTTGAAGTCTTACATATTCGAGAAGATACAATAGACAATAGACAATAGGTGCAGAAGTAGACCATTAGGCCCCTCGAGTCTGCACCGCCATTCTGAAATCATGGCTGATCATTCACTATCAATACCCAGTCCCTGCCTTGTCCCCATATCCCTTGATTCCCCTAACCATCAGATATCTATCTAGCTCCTTCTTGAAAGCATCCAGAGAATTGGCATCCACCGTCTTCCGAGGCAGTGCATTCCACACCTCCACAACTCTCTGGGAGAAGAAGCTCTTCCTCAACTCTGTTTTAAATAACTGACCTCTTATTCTCAATCCATGCCCTCGGGTACTGGACTCTCCCAACATCTGGAACATATTTCCTGCCTCAATCCTATCAAATCCTTTAATTATCTTAAACGTTTCAATCAGATCCCCTCTCAATCTCCTCAATTCCAGCGTGCACAAGCCCAATCTCTCCAATCTCTCTGCGTAAGACAGCCCTGCCATCCCAGGAATCAACCTAGTGAATCAACGCTGCACTTCCTCAATTGCCAGAATGTCCTTCCTTAAACTGGAGAACAAAACTCTACACAATATTCCAGGTGTGGTCTCACCAGGGCACTGTACAAATGAAAAAGGACATCCTTGCTCTTGTATTCAATTCCCCTTGTAACAAAGGCCAACATTCCATTTGCTATCTTCACTGCCTGTTGCACTTGCTCATTCACCTTCATTGACTGGTGAACTAGGACTCCCAGGTCTCTTTGCATTTCTCCCTTACCTAACTCTACACCGTTCAGACAATGCTCTGCCCTCTTGTTCCTGCTTCCAAAGTGGATAACTTCACAGTTATTCACAATGAATGACATCTGCCAAGTATCTGCCCACTCACCCAGCCTATCCAAGTCTACCTGTATTCTCCTAACGTCCTCTTCGCATATCACACTGCCACCCAGTTTAGTATCGTCAGCAAACTTGCTGATATAGTTTTCAATGCCCTCATCTAAATCGGTAACATAAATCGTAAAGAACTGTGGTCCCAATACAGAGCACTGTGGTACCCCACTAGTCACCTCCAGGCAGTCCGAGAAACACCCATCCACTGCTACCCTTTGCTTTCTATCTGCCAACCAGTTTTCTATCTATGTTGAAACCCTGCCCCCAATGCCATGAGCTCATCCACAACATCCAATGGTTTACCCTCGTATAACATCCTTGTCACACCCTCAAAAAATTCCAACAGATTAGTCAAGCATGATTTGCCCACGGTAAATCCATGCTGGCTCGCCCTAATCCTATTTCTGCCATCAAGATGTGCCACTATTTCGTCCTTAATAATGGACTCAAGCATCTTCCCCACGACTGACGTTAGGCTAACAGGGCTATAGTTCTCCGTTTTCTCCTTCCCTCCCTTCTTGAAAAGTGGGATAACATTAGCCACTCTCCAATCTTCAGGAACTGATCCTGAATCTAAGAAACATTGGAAAATGATTACCAATGCATCTGCAATTGGTAATTGCAATCCGCTATCCGCATCCTCAAATACCATTGAATCTGTGCAATGTCCAACTCAGTGTGCACCCCAAACGTGCTGACACCTCTCACATTCACACAATCTGTCAAATCTGTCCAAAATCAATCCGACCAAAGTGCAACAGCTCACACTAGATCGCATCTGGATGGAATGTCACATTATATTCCAACTACAAAATGTACAGCCCGTTTTTCCAGCTGCTTCACTGGCGCTGAACGTTTGCATGAACTATTCCGCTGTCCACTCACGCTCTAAATCCAGGTGTCATCTGCAAATCCAGTTTACCATGTTACAATTGACTTATATATCCTGTTCCTTAGAATGTGTTTCAATAAGTTTTGGGGTGCACAGAGATTCGGGGGTGTCGCTTGATTTGAGGTGCATACTAATTTGATTTGGGTGTACGCATATTTTGTCATTTCTTGAAATGTTTTTGGGATACTGTAGTTTTCAAGTCGGTGTATCCACGGGTTTCAAGTTGTACATGGACATAAGGGTAGATACGGATTTGGTGGTGCGCACGGATCTCCGTGTTTTCACTGATTTGGCGTCTCTGCGGATTTGAATGTGTGGCGAATTTCAAAGTTCTCCAGTTTAAGGAAGGACATTCTGGCAATTGAGGAAGTGCAGCGTAGATTTACTAGGTTGATTCCTGGGATGGCAGGGCTCCGGCTCCGCGGCCGGTACCACAGGCAAACAATGCCACCTGTTGCATCCAATTTCGCCGAGGTCAGGAATATGTCAATGGATTGTTGTCCGACTTCACCTCCTACGTGGTACTTAACTTACCCACTGGAGCCCAACTCAATGTCAGAAACTCCAGTTAGTTCGTGGGGCAATACCGCTCGGATAGACAGACTCCGGCTGGCAAAAGCAATAGCTCTCAACCCTGTGCCTTGATCCTGATGTAGAATGACATGTAAGCCCTCTCTGCTGGCGTCTGCATGCAATATATACGGCAATTGGGAGTCTGAGGAACAACTAACACAAGCGCTTCCGTCAGCAGCTCCATCAGCAACTGAAACGCCTATTCAGGTATTGCATCCCATCTTCTTTCAAATGGTTCCAAAGGACTAAGATAACCTCTACTTTCTTCTTCCGTCCTCCTCCTTTTTCTTTCCCAAGGGAGGGTTACCACACAGAAGCTTATTCAAATGGTGACTCATTTTTGAATAGTCCTTCAGGAACCTCCGACTGTACCCACAGAATCCAGGGAAGCAGCGGAGGGCGCTCAAATTCTGAGGCCTTGGCCATGTGGCTCCCGCCTCTGTCTTTGAAGGATCGTGGCGATTTCATCCCGTGAGACTGTGTAACTAACACGGTTGACAGACGTGTTGCAGAATTGACAATTGACCAGGGGATGTTATAATCCTCCAGCTTTCAAGGGCCAAACACATTCATCAGGCTCGCTTCATGTTCCTCCAAGGTCGAGCCGAACACAATGTCCAGGTACACCAATATCACCCGCAAGTATATATCCCCTGCCGATTACCCATGACACGCTGGAGAGTAGCCGTGTGTCCGGATATGACCTGTCGCACTATTTCGAACTGAAAGACATATGAATGAAGAATTTCGGTCCGAAACGTCGGCACTACCTCCTCCCATAGATGCTGTCTGGCCTGCTGAGTTGTGCATACATTTTGTGGTCTTAGAAATATGAACACCGTTTCTCCTGCTAGCCTCACTCATGGGGACCTGGTAATCCCCACTCTTCAGATCCAGCACACTGAACCACTTCACTCCACTCAGGTGCTCGGTCCTCAGAGACGTATTATTGCCGGGGACTGTGGCTACGATAGTAGGCACGCATTTAACCCTTCCTGTTCGTCTTCCGCTCCACCACTCTGTCTTTACTGTAACTATTTTAACAGCGTTGGAACTAGAAACACTGACGCTGTCATTACGATGACGTTCTAAAATAGTTCAATTTAAAGCTTTTGGCACGTTTATTATTCAGAATATTTATGAATTAGATTTATTAACACAATGAATTTCAGAGTATTTCATTATATTATCAAATATTTGTAAAATTTATTAGCATAATTCCAGAATTATATTAACATGATATTATACAAAACCCAGTAGCACGACCCCAAATGCTTCGACCGCGGTCGCAGTTCAGCTACTGCGCAGCCGCACACCCGCGCAACCAGAGGGAACAGTGCTGACACCAGCGAACATAGAGAGGACTTAAGTCAATGCGAGTATCATACCCGCAGAGAAACCCACTTGCACATTAGATTATCCCAGAGGAAGAATCGTTTAAAACAATTCATGTCAAATTTGAAATTAAATTTATTATTCTCGTGGCCTAACTGAAAGATCTTTGGGATTCGGCACACCTCCAAACCCGCACATACCACATACGTGAGAAATGTCCATCTCCAGATGCAAATGCATCCCCATATCATTGGAGAACTTCGAAACCGTGGACACCATGCACATGCAAATTAGATTATCTCAAAGAAATGATTTCAAACTTTCACAAAATCCGTGTACAACGAGCCCCAGAAATGAAAGTGGGGTTGTCAGCGTGTTTAGGGTGCGGATTATTAATGTCGAGGCAGCCATGTTCTCAATTGTTTTAAATGCTGGTTGCTCCGGGAAAATCTGACGTTCATGTGGCGGAGTCCAGGGGTTTCGGGTTCGCACTGAATTGGCGATTGCACAATTATATTTTTATCGTCGAATACGGTTTCTACACGTTCTTGGGGTTCATATGGATCTGGGGTTGTGCATGGATTTAGGAGCGTTCTCTAATGAAGGGTTGCAGACTGATTTGGTATTGTGCACTGATGTACGGTGTGTTCCGATACAGGGGAGCGCACCTACTTGTGCATAGCATATTTAGGGTAGTTTGCGAATATGTGAGTCTCCACGTTTTTGTGGGTGCATATCGATTTGGTGCCACAGGCAAAATTTTATGCCTGTGGGGTTGTCAGCAGATTTGGGGGTGCAGACGGATTTTAGTGATCTGCATATAGTCTTGAATATGGGGCTGCAAAAGTATTTGGGTTGACACGCAAATTCGGGTGTCTCGCCGATCTGAAAAAAGGATTTTGGCGCACATATGGACTACTAGCCTCAAGTCGGCCATTTTTCCGAATTGTTTGAAATGGTTGCTGGTCTGGGATAATCCGTTATGCATCTGTGGTGTCTCCGACTTTGGGATTGCGCAGATTTAGGTCTGCTTCGGCATATATGGGTGGCAACTGATTTGCGATGCTTACAGATTCATTGAAAATTGTCGATATGGAGGTGCACACTGATTTCGAGATGTTCTGGTCTTTACTGATTTCGGGATTCACAGAGATTTGTGTTATCTGCGGATTTGGAGTGTAACGTATCTGAAGCTTGTTTTAGCTACAGTTACTTTCGACGATATTCATGCTAGAGGCAGCCATTCCGTGAACTATTTGAAATAATTCTTGCTCTGACATGTGCGCTTTGATTTGTGAGTGCACACTTGGAATGTGCACAGACTTGTGAAACACATGTATCTGGGGGTGCACACGGTTTAGCACAGGAACACAGATCCGAGTGAAGCTGTGGATTTGTGGTCGAACACGAACTTGGTTGTTCATAAGGATCTGGCCTGTCGCAGGATACTTTATTAAGAAAAGCACTTTCAAATTAATACTTTATTCTTACTGATTGGTTAAGGACGATTTTGTGAACTGGTTGAAATTATTCCTGCTCAACGATATTCTTATAAGAATTTGGATTTGCCCGTGAGTTTGCTGGCGCTGACTGTTTTGGGCTGTGGTTGGGACAAATCTCATTTATAGCAACCGGAAACTGAATGCACTTTGAACCTTGGCCTTTGTTCTAGCTATTATTAACATATGAGGCAGCTACTACGGTGAAACTTGGAAATGATACTTCCTCCAGAATAATGTAATGTGCATGTGAGTGTTTTAGTGGATTTGGGGGTGTATACAGATTTGGCGGCGGACATTGCTTTCGCAGAGTTTCGGCGAGTACGTGTGTACAGTGGTTATATGGGTGTGTGGGTGGATTTGCGACGACATACGTACTTGGTTGTGCTTTCTGATTTAGAGTTTGCACTGGTTTAGGGATGTATCAGCCAATATGGTTGCACAGAGTTTAGATGGCCATATAGATTTGGGGTGCACACGGATATGGGGGTGCCTGAGGATTGGGGATGAGGACAGGTCGGCGCATTTGGGTGTACATGAATTTTTGCTGTCGGTCGATAAGGGGTTGTGGCGAATCTCAAAGTCATTTCATTTCTAGCGCCTTTAATAATAGCTGCACTTTAAACTGTGTACTATGTTCTCGCGGTTTCTTTAGGGTGAATGCTGCCACATTAAAATGACTCTTCCTTTGGGAAAATCAACATGTTCCGCAGTTTCGGTTGTGTACACGATTTAAGGGTGCTCCCGGATTTGGGGGTGTCTTTGGATTTGAGGTCCTGACAAATCTCAAGATTGTTGCCGTGATAGGTACTTTATTAATAAATATACTTTCAGTGTTCTACTCTGCTAGTACTGTGATTTTTAAGTTGGAGGTTGGTACTTTGTAAAATATTTGAAATTGTTTCTCCTCTCGAATAATCTTTTCTGTAAACAGGAGATGTTGACGGCTTCGTAGTGCGCACCCATTCGGGTGTGCATACGGATTTGGGAGTGGGCGTGGATTTTTGGATGTCAAGGGAATTGGATTATTGTGAAAATTCATTTTGTTTCGTTTACAGATACTAGGATAAAATGTACTTTAACGTCGAGCTTTGTTCTTGTTATTTTTAATGTGGATTAACCTATCTTGTTTCTTGCTCTGGGATGAACAGTCGTACAATTGTACATGTAGGAGCGCACTCGATTTGGGGATTCTCAGAGATCCAGACATGTGCGCGGCGAGTTTAGGTACTCATGGATCTGGGTGTGTTGGTGGATTGGGGTGTGCGACGAATCACAAGTTTGTTTCATTTATAGATACATAAAAAATCGAACTTGGAACTTTGTTAAGATTTAAGGATAGGTATGTCAAATAAATTTGCACATCTTTCATGGATTATTTGAATGTGTTGGTGCACTTGGATCGGGGATGCGCCCAGATATGTGTGCCTCGGCGGGTTTAAGGATGCACACGGCTTTCGGGATGTCGGTCTATCCTATGAGCTCATATAGCATTTATGGAACGGTATTCTTAGATCCCTCTGCTGTCCCGCATTCCTCAATTCACTACTATTTATTATATAAGTCTACCCAGAAATATTTTGAAGTCTTACATATTCGAGAAGATACAATAGACAATAGACAATAGGTGCAGAAGTAGACCATTAGGCCCCTCGAGTCTGCACCGCCATTCTGAAATCATGGCTGATCATTCACTATCAATACCCAGTCCCTGCCTTGTCCCCATATCCCTTGATTCCCCTAACCATCAGATATCTATCTAGCTCCTTCTTGAAAGCATCCAGAGAATTGGCATCCACCGTCTTCCGAGGCAGTGCATTCCACACCTCCACAACTCTCTGGGAGAAGAAGCTCTTCCTCAACTCTGTTTTAAATAACTGACCTCTTATTCTCAATCCATGCCCTCGGGTACTGGACTCTCCCAACATCTGGAACATATTTCCTGCCTCAATCCTATCAAATCCTTTAATTATCTTAAACGTTTCAATCAGATCCCCTCTCAATCTCCTCAATTCCAGCGTGCACAAGCCCAATCTCTCCAATCTCTCTGCGTAAGACAGCCCTGCCATCCCAGGAATCAACCTAGTGAATCTACGCTGCACTTCCTCAATTGCCAGAATGTCCTTCCTTAAACTGGAGAACAAAACTCTACACAATATTCCAGGTGTGGTCTCACCAGGGCACTGTACAAATGAAAAAGGACATCCTTGCTCTTGTATTCAATTCCCCTTGTAACAAAGGCCAACATTCCATTTGCTATCTTCACTGCCTGTTGCACTTGCTCATTCACCTTCATTGACTGGTGAACTAGGACTCCCAGGTCTCTTTGCATTTCTCCCTTACCTAACTCTACACCGTTCAGACAATGCTCTGCCCTCTTGTTCCTGCTTCCAAAGTGGATAACTTCACAGTTATTCACAATGAATGACATCTGCCAAGTATCTGCCCACTCACCCAGCCTATCCAAGTCTACCTGTATTCTCCTAACGTCCTCTTCGCATGTCACACTGCCACCCAGTTTAGTATCGTCAGCAAACTTGCTGATATAGTTTTCAATGCCCTCATCTAAATCGGTAACATAAATCGTAAAGAACTGTGGTCCCAATACAGAGCACTGTGGTACCCCACTAGTCACCTCCAGGCAGTCCGAGAAACACCCATCCACTGCTACCCTTTGCTTTCTATCTGCCAACCAGTTTTCTATCTATGTTGAAACCCTGCCCCCAATGCCATGAGCTCATCCACAACATCCAATGGTTTACCCTCGTATAACATCCTTGTCACACCCTCAAAAAATTCCAACAGATTAGTCAAGCATGATTTGCCCACGGTAAATCCATGCTGGCTCGCCCTAATCCTATTTCTGCCATCAAGATGTGCCACTATTTCGTCCTTAATAATGGACTCAAGCATCTTCCCCACGACTGACGTTAGGCTAACAGGGCTATAGTTCTCCGTTTTCTCCTTCCCTCCCTTCTTGAAAAGTGGGATAACATTAGCCACTCTCCAATCTTCAGGAACTGATCCTGAATCTAAGAAACATTGGAAAATGATTACCAATGCATCTGCAATTGGTAATTGCAATCCGCTATCCGCATCCTCAAATACCATTGAATCTGTGCAATGTCCAACTCAGTGTGCACCCCAAACGTGCTGACACCTCTCACATTCACACAATCTGTCAAATCTGTCCAAAATCAATCCGACCAAAGTGCAACAGCTCACACTAGATCGCATCTGGATGGAATGTCACATTATATTCCAACTACAAAATGTACAGCCCGTTTTTCCAGCTGCTTCACTGGCGCTGAACGTTTGCATGAACTATTCCGCTGTCCACTCACGCTCTAAATCCAGGTGTCATCTGCAAATCCAGTTTACCATGTTACAATTGACTTATATATCCTGTTCCTTAGAATGTGTTTCAATAAGTTTTGGGGTGCACACAGATTCGGGGGTGTCGCTTGATTTGAGGTGCATACTAATTTGATTTGGGTGTACGCATATTTTGTCATTTCTTGAAATGTTTTTGGGATACTGTAGTTTTCAAGTCGGTGTATCCACGGGTTTCAAGTTGTACATGGACATAAGGGTAGATACGGATTTGGTGGTGCGCACGGATCTCCGTGTTTTCACTGATTTGGCGTCTCTGCGGATTTGAATGTGTGGCGAATTTCAAAGTTGTTCCATTTATAGATACTGTAACAAAAATGTCATTTGAACGTCGACATCTGTCCTTGAATTTCATTTTTTTCTTCTTCTTTAGGCAGCTATTATGTCACAATTTGAAATGATTCTTCGTCTGAGATAATCGAATATGCATTTGGGTTTCTCAGCCGGTTCACACACACACGGTTTGGGGTGCACTCTTATTTAAGGTCGGGCATATATTTTGAGGTGCACACGGATTTGGGAATTTGTACAGATATAGGTGTACGTTGTCGAAGATGGAGATGCACATGGATTTTGGGTTAATCACAGGGTTAGTTGTGTCAGAGGATTTCAACGTGATCACGAATTTTTGGCTGTGTACCGATTACACACCTTTTGTGACATAAACTGAATTCAGCCTCGGAGCCACCGGGATAATTAACTGGGTCCAGTCTGGCCTTCAGTTTGGCGTTCCTTGACCTCGTCTCTGCCTTTTATTCAATGCTACCTGCTCACCTGTGGTTCCAGTTCCTACTCCATCGCCCACCACCCAACAGCAGGCATGCGCATAACACATGTTAATGCCAGGGCAGCTGCATCAAACACCTCAGTTAGAATATTAAATCTCATTCAGTACATATGTAAAACCCGTGCTCCTTACACCAGTCGTACCAAATGCTGGAAGAGAGACCAATAATGCGTGTATACGATGACCTCCCGCACAAATCGTTAGCCACACATTTACCTGGACTTCCTTAGCATCTCTTCCCTCGTCAGATCATTAAACCGGAGTTGCTAGCTCTTCAGCCATGAACCTTCGGAACCACTAAATTAACTTATTTGGAAATATTGGGGGATCTATAGGCTTGCATAGCACGACTCTCCTGTTCCTCCACACTGTGATCAATTCCACCATCTGTACTCTGCAATTCAGTTTAAAGTTTTATTGTGTATGAACTTTTTTATTGTGATGAAATTCTACGCTGTCCACAACAGCGCATAGGTGTCATTGATTCACTTAGAGATGAATCGAAGAATAATGAGCCTCGGCGACCAGTAACCTCAATTTTACCCCAGCCTAATCGCTAAGTTGTGTTCTTCTTTGTTTTTTTTTGTTCACCTTGCGTAAATACCCACAAATATCACGGAGAGGATGTACAAACTCCTTCCAGAAAAAAAACAGCGGAATGAACCCCGATTTCCATTGCCCCGAGCTGGAATTGTCTGTTTCTAACCGCTATGCTATGTATAGCCCCAAACCGCAAGCTACCAACCCACATATCCACTTTTTCTCGCAAGTCATTTATATATATCAGAAAAAAGCAGGGTTACAGAACAGATCTTTTTGAAACCCCCCATGTACTGCCAGCCCCATAGTCACCATGCCTCCCGACGTTCTCGATCGAGCTATTCTGGGGGCTCCTGTCAAAAGCCTCACTGAATTCCATACACAGAGCATCCATCTCATTAATTTGTTTTGTCTCTCTCTCATGACCTTACCCTCACAGAGCCATTTGATTGTCTGTGATTATACTTCTACAATTATTTGTCAAACCTATCAAAAAGAATCCTATTCAAACATTTAGCCTCCATTGATGGCAGTAGTCACTGTTTTACAATTCTCAGGACTATCCTTACTACTTATTACCCGTCTTAACCAAGCATATATTTAGAGTTTATACTTCGATCTTACGCACTCACGATTAAAATTATTAAACATCATGGAGCAACAACTGAAGGACTCAGATTGGTTTCTCAATTCAGCTTTATCTGCAGAATGTAATATCTGGATACAAACTGTCGAAACACTCAACATCATTCTAAGTGTATAAATAATTTATTCCCGATCGTGTATGTTTAGAGAGACCTTCCAATCTCCCAGTTGCATCAATTCAAAATTAACTGAATCTTTGTCCATTAATTATCAGGTTTCTGTTTATCACACTGTCCTGTTTTTTTCATTTTTTATATCAAGTTTATAACCATATTTCGTTTGTTCTTTGTCCAGGGTCAGCTCTGTGTTGGCATAGTCGAATATCTCGTTGACACTGACTAAGATTAGACCAGTCAGAAGCAAGACACAATCTGCAGACTCTAGAATTCCAATGTGCTGGAGGATCTATGTAGGCCAGGCAGCATCTGTGGACAAGTGTAAACTGTGGACGTTTTGGGCAGAGACCTTTCATCAGAATTGGATTTATTTCCCTCTCTCCCCAATTCTGCTGCCTGAGCTGAAGACTTTCGCCAGGACTTTGTGTAAGATTAGATCATATCAGTTCCCATTTCACTCTGCTGTGTCTTCTGTTCTTGGGTTCACAGCATCGCCTCGTCCACTCAACACCCCTCCTCCTCCACCTACCCTTTGAGAGCAAACATTCTGTTACTGGATGTTAGTTCAAACGGGAAAACAGAAAGAAAAACTTCAGGTAGAGGCAGAGGAAAATCACCGTGAAGTAAAGGACCGGTAATGATGGGAGCAGGAGTGGTTAATACCGACGGAAGTATACCCAATATTAGGCACTTTTGTCTGTATCGGAAAGAAGGTGTAACAGGTTCGCCTCAAGGTAAAACTTAAACGGGGCGAGGGTAAGATGCAAAGGGGATTTTTCTGCGATGCTGAGGCTAGTGGTGCCGTCTCGAACGATTGTAGATATTTGTTTTATAGCACTAAGGCAACACACACAAAATGCTGGAGCAACTCAGCAGACAGGTCGCAGCTTTGGAAAAGAATAAACATTCAACTATTCGGGCCGTCAACCTTCATGACTTTGTGTGTGTTGTTCTGTATTTCCAGCATCGACAGATTTTCTCCTGCTTTGTTTGAAACTCTGTACATTGTTTCCGTTTATTACAAGAGGGAGTACATAATAGAAGCGTGAAGTCAGCTGAATTGTACTACTGCATATTATTAATTTTTATCATTTCATGAGTTTAAAAATCCGACTCAGTGGGTATTGCACAACGTTCTTCAGATCCTGTCGGAATTTGCTCTGAGTCAGGGCGTAAATACACGTGCTGGTGCAAGAACCGAGAATCCGCAGCATTCCCAATGTCTCTTCTATAATGTAAACGGGATTCATGACAGAATAATAAACAAAACTCTTTGAAATCCGTTGATAGATGTAAAATGCTAAACGTATTCCCCACAACAATATAAAGCTGCCCGTTATGCTGAAGAGCAAAACGATGGATTTGCGTCGTTTCTCCATCTCCCGGTCCTTCTCATTCTCTCCACTCTTTTGTCCCCGGAGCATCCTGCGGACTCGACTGGCCGCTAGAATCCGCCTGACAGTCAGAATATTGAGCAGCAAAATCAGAAAGAATGGGACACAAGGGGTTAAAATGCGGTGAAACATCTCAAACACCACCCACGAAGGAGAGTTTTGGAAGCTCTGTGTAAGAACACAATACCAGGGGATACCATCAATTATTATCCCAGGCTCGTATACGAAGCCCCAGGGGACGCTCTCCAAACAGGCCAGCACACTCACTGTCCCGATAACCACAGCCGCTGTTCTCGCGGTGCAATATTTTGTTTTCAGCTTCTCACAGCAAATTGCCACAAATCGATCGACGGTGAAAGAGACAGTCAGCCAGACGGAGGCAGTAGTGCTCGCATGAATCAGCCATCTAGCGATACGGCAAACAGGAGTGATGAACAGGAATGATCGGGGAAAATAAAGCCAAGCAGTCCACATCAGGAGCGGAAGCGAGATAACAACCAGGAGATCGGCCGCTGCCATTCCCACCAGGTAGAGAGTTACACATTTGGAGAGACCGCACTTATCCCGGGACAGGATCAGAATCGCCATCAAGTTCGCTGAAGAGAGAGGGGAAATAGGAAATTGAGAAATACTGAGTAAAACCCATTGCCGCAGTTTTCTGGGGTCATGCAATATTCCCATTTTATTGTTGCATTCAACGGTAAAAGGGTGAAGAGAGGGTCAAGAGCTGGCTGAGTTTACACATTAAAATAATGTCAAATGATTTAAATTCGGATTCCTTTCTGATGACCAAAACTATGAAGAGGCAGCGGACAGATGAAACTAGGTACCCTCAGAGTCAGTACTGTTTGGAACATTTTCTATCGGCTTCATCCGCGTCTGACACGAATGAAATGAATGAATCCGGACGTTAATGGTGGGATTCTTACATTAAACAATCATCAACTTCTCTGTCAGCGATAGAACAGCCGAAGGGCACAACAGAACCAGGAATTCCCGGAACCACTCATCCAGACAAAAATAGAATATGTGGGAAAGCAGTTAACGTGTATTTTCTGAGCTGTTTTCAGAGAGCCCCCCTGACACGACCTTCTCTTACTCTTTCTATACATGCTGTCATACGGCTCACTTTTACTGAAAATTTTCAATCTTCCTGCTGCAACAGGGAGCTCCTCAAATTTGCAGAATCGTTACCACAAATCGATTGTTTGATCGTGACACGTACCTCACACAACCGCTCATATACCAATGCAGACAATCAATTAGCATAATCTCCGCGGCAGTATAAATACAGTATTTGAAAATGCAGTGTATCTGCTTCGAGACCAATAGCACAGAGACCCGATCATCACATTATTGAACACAAACCGCTGGAAGATATCACTGAGGTCTTCCGATGTTGGCGGATTCGCTGAATTCTTACAGCGGTTTATCTTTAGATCCAGATATCAGAATCCATAGTCGCTGGCTTTAATTCCAATCCTAGAATGCCGAATACTAGGACTGGACATGCGGCTGTGGAAATCAGCGACAGAAAGAATCATTACATTGGCATCAACTTCAATTCCCACTAACGGCAGCCGATACCACAGCTTACCGAGAATTCCAAAGGCTGAAATAAAAGGATAGTAAACTTCTCCTATTCGCAAAAGGACTGGATAACTCATTTTCGTGATAAACTGCCAGTTGTGTCGCTCCTGAATTCACAGCTCCATCGGAAACTCTGAGCTAACGTATTCAAAACGGCCTTGATTTATAGAAATGATCAGTCTCCAGAGACACTGTTCTGCCGCTGACTGACTACAGTCACTTGAACAATCATGGTGATTCAACACCATTCATTTTCTCTGATGTAAATATTGAGCCGACAGAAGACAAGCACTTCTAAATTCCTAGGCATTACCTCCGCGGTTCCTCACCTAGTGAGAAGAATGCCGGAGCTCCATTGATAAGCACCCGAAGCAGCCACATTTACAGATTTCATTTTTTTTTTAATTTGTCCGCTAAATATCAATTTGTAAACAGAATTCAAAGACATGTTCGACCCCTAACTTCTCTCACTGTGGTCACACACACACACACACACACACACACACACACACACACACACTATCACACACACGCATACACACACACACACACACACACACACACACACACACACACTATCACACACACGCATACACACACACACAGTGGCCGTGTTCAGATGACCACGATGCTGATGTACAAGTCATGACTTAATTTACAGATGTTGGAAATCCAAGGCACCACACACAAAGTGCTGGCAATCTTGAAATGTTGCTGACGTAATCAGCTTGTAACGGCATCTGAATCCCGTCAGGGGTCAAACGAAGAAATGCGTCAATTTGCAAATGAAATATTCAATAATAAATATTAAACATAGGACTCTAAATTGGGAGATGGATCGACGGAGGTTGGATGAAAGTGAATGGAGGAAATGCAAGCGTTAGATGCAATAATATATCTGTGTGAAAGAGAGTCAGACCGACAGATTGCCAATGGTTCAGGCTACAACGGCCGCTTCACACAACCGCCTGATATTTACCTCTCCCTCACTGACCCACTTCCCTTCTCCTACCAACAGGGAAACATTTCAATCAACTCCGATATTCCTTGCTGCCGAGGAACCAGAGCAGCCGCTCCTGTCTGACATACAAGATGCGTTACAGAGCACAGAGACAGCGACAGCTCAGTAGTTCCACCCTTTCAGAGAGCAGAGAAATTCAGATTCAGTCCCACACTGAACCCAAGGCCCAGACGCACATTACCAGTACAACGGTTACACCGAACCACAGGTGGTCAGTATCTCCATTGTATTCTGCACCACTGTCCTACAGGTAGAGACACAGACCCAGTCCCAAATCCCCATCCACGGGGCTGACAGTGTCTCCGTGACTTCAGGATTGGACACACAGATGGAAAAATGGGAACTGATCAACGTGGCATTGGAAGAACTTAAGAAAGGTTTGGATATGCACATGACATTACGGATAATATTCATTTGCGTGAACTAGTCAGCACGACAATGCCAGATAGAGGAAATAAATGGACCACGTCCAAACCTTTAGGTAACTCAGCGTTTGTGGCTGAGACCCCAACTTTTTTGCAGACTGCATTGGGGATTTGGATGTGAGGACTAAGAGCCATGTCGGCTGATGTACAGATCCGAATTTCAGGGTTAGCAGCAGGAAGGGCGCAGCGAGGGTTTGGGGATGCAGACAGAAGTGAAGGAGTGAAGGTGTGGCAGACGGACAGAATATGGAGTTATTTCAAACCATTCACTCCCAGAGGGACAAACTAGAAAATCAATATTTACATGGGGCCAGAGTGACCGGTTCCGAGAGACCTGACGGCCCTTGTCAACAAATCACTAAGAGTTAACATTCAGGTTCAGCAAAAAATTAAGGAACCAATCAGTTTATTTGTGTTGTGATACAGGAGATATGGAGAAGAGTTATAGAGATATCTTACTGGGAGGTATCCTGCGGGTTGTGGCGAGAATGCACCCTGAATATTAGATCCAGGTCTTGTCACACTTCCTTGCGAAAGTTATCGCTGTTGAAGTGAGGGGACCGACACTATCCCTCACACTGACCGTATAGTTCCGGGGATGGCATACTTGCTGTGTGCGGAGAGAGTGAGTCTGCATTCTCTGGAATTCTGAGGAGAATTGCTGGATTCTTTCTGATCATTCAGACCAATTGTAGCAAGGATGTTTCTCCTGAATGATGGTTGTATTCCCATGTTCACAGTCCCAGAATGAAAGAATGGATATTCAGGAAGGAGTGGGAAACAAATGTCCTTAATCAGTGATTCCGTCCTCAGTTAAAACATACAAAAGTGCAGGCCAGGAGGAAGCCATTTGGTCTGTGGTGTTTGGCTGACCAATTAAGCTAGTGATGCCTCAATAAATTAATCCCTCTGCCTGAATGCACATTGAATATTATTTCCAGGTCTAATCACAGTTCCCCAAGAAAGTTATCCATGCAAAGATATCCAAGAGTGAAGGGACTATTCCTTACACTGACTTGACAGCTTCAGGAGATGAAAGCTGTTTTTTTGAGGGGAGAGTGAATGAGCTGGGTCTGTGTTGTCTGGAATTGTGAGGAGCATTGATGGATGCTTTCAGCTAATTCGGAGGATGGTTCGCTAGAATTAACATTCTTTTACCATGGGTTATAGACTCAAAATTAAGGAAATTATATTTATAATGGAGTGGAAAATAAGTTTCCCTCATCAATGATTATTTCTCCAATTAGACAGGTACAGGAAGAAACCCTTAGTCTGTGGTGGTGGGCTGGTATGATTAAGTCGGTGATGCATAATTAAACAAATCACCCTGCCTGCAGTTTGTCTATACCTGTCCCTTTCCTGTGAATTTGATTGCCTATCGCAGAATCTTATAAATACACTGCCTTCTTTACCACGCCAGAAATATAGCCTCATCAGCGTGTTACCTGCAAGGTCAGGAAGATGTTATTGCCATTGCTGAAAGCGCAGCCGATCTTAGGGTGAAGTTTAGGCACACATTTTAGGAAGACAGAGCTAAATTGCCTGTCTACATTTTCAGATTGGCGAAGCTGCTGCACTGTTTGAACTACAAAGGGTGCATTCAACTGCCTAAGAGATATTGAGGAAGATCCTCAATTGTGAAGAGCCGGTTGTCACATCATGTGATTGCTCTATGTGTTTGTATGATCCGAAAGATACGGCTTCCTTCATCTTTATAATGAATTACTCAGAGAAGGAAAACCGGATGGAGGAGTAGAAGGCCTCCATCATCCGGGCAAAGTTCTCGGCAGTAGCCTCTGTTGCTGAAGCACCCTTAACGTCACACAAGTGTGGGTTTTGCAGGTCGTCGATAAACATCTGACGACCGACGTTATTGTGATGATATCGGTTGGAGCTGCCACCAAACACCAAGGGCCAATAGGATACCCGACCCACTGGTGCGATGTACCGAAGCGAGGGCTGCTACTGAGCAGCGTCCTTAGAACAGCGCAGTGACCAGTGTTTTCTGTTGCAACTGAGGAGAACATAGACATTTTAAGCTGTACAGCGAAAGGCAGGAAATGCCTTCGGAAATTGAATTAGCGGTTAATCAAACAGCAAAGCAAATAGGTAAAATTACAGAGGGACACAGTGAAGGAGCTGGATGACCTTTTCTACAGGATACGTTACTATCAGTGTATTAAAAACATACTAAAGTAAAAAAAAATATTCTTCCCGAAGGGTTAGTGGGACCAAGCTCTGATGTATCTAGGCGAACTTAAGGTGTTCATGTTAGAGCCATAACTGACCACTGGTTCTGAAGTTACTTTGCTTTGTAGATCCACTTACATCCGGTTTTCGACGCACTTGCCATTGACGCCAGTGCGTGCCCTTGATATTCCGCGGGTTAGTACTGATGGTTACCCCTCCGATGGTTACTCTTCGTCGAAGTTGAAGTTTATGGAAACATATGTTGGAGTAAATGAGACTATTGACACAACACCGTTGTTGAGCCTGGATTGGATTGAAAAGGATGGAATTTTTATTCTTTCAGAAGGCGCAAAGGAGAATGCGAAGAGAGAAATACAGAGAACTTTTTGAACACCGTGTCCATTCACCTTGTGAGGTCTAATCCTGTCATGTTACGTTCTGGGAGCAGCTAGAGCGATAGGAAACCCTACATTTGTTGAAATGTGCGTTAAGTGGAAACCGGGATAGACTGATAACATGTTGGAACGCGAAGACGCCCTTTCCACGGGCAAGTCTTTATTTGATTTCGCCACTCTATTAGAGCAATCGAGGGTACACTTTTCTCGCCGACTGGTTCCAGCAGAGAATCAGGATATATATCAGCAGCTGCTGTAACTGAAGGAAGCTAAGTTTAGTCATGGAGCAGGAGCGCCTAGGCCGTCGGGGGACACGAGTGATAGACACGGGGAGAAACCGTCCAGTAGTCACCTGGGGGACGCGGTCCAGTAGTCAACCGGGAGACACGAGTGACAGACACAGGGACACACAGTCCAGTAGTCACCTGGGGGACGCGGTCCAGTAGTCAACCGGGACACACCAGTGATAGACACAGGGAGACATCGCCCAGTAGTCAGCCAGGAGACAGCAGTGATAGACATGGGAGACACGATCCAGTAGTCTGTAAGTGTCACAAGGGGTGATTTAATGCGTAAACCATTTATTCTCCTGAATTCGCCAGAGTAGAGACCCAGAACCGTCACATGCTTCTCGCACGACAAAGCATTCAACCTGGAATAATTTTCTAAACCACCTGTGAAACGTCGCCAGTGACAGCACACCCTGTCTCAGACAAGGGGCTCCAAACTGTTCACAGCAATCAAGGTGCATTTCATCAGTGCATTTAAAAACCAGAAAACTACATCGCTGCATCCATACTCCATTCCTCTCGAAATGATCACGAAAATCGCATTGGCCTTCCTCACCACTTTCGCAACCTGCCTATTATCCTTCAGGGAATGCTGGATGAGGAACCTCGAGTCCCTTACATCAGATTTTCCAATTTCCTCTGCGTTTTATTTCTTCTGCTCAAGTGCAGGACCATAGATTTCTTGACAGTGAGGGGTGGAGTTTCAAGATGGCGACGTAAGCATCTGCCTTTTAGGCGCTCTTTATTTTTTCAACTATAATCACCCTTTAATTAGATCTTTTCGAACTTAATCATATGAGTTGCTACCTCTGATTGACCCTTTTTTCCTAAAATAATATTTGATCTAATTTTGTCAAACCTAAAATGGCTACAAGTAAGAAATCGGCTAAGGATCCTGTATCCATCGACGCAATTTCTGGTCTTTTGGACATTAAACTGGATACTAAAATTGCGGGTCTAGAAGGTAAATTGGACAGTAAACTGGATGCTAAACTTGCGGGTCTGGAAGGCAGACTAGAAGGTAAATTGGACAGTAAACTGTCAAGTTTGGAAAAGAGGATTACTACGAAAATATCCGATCTTGAAGGAGTTGTTAGATCGCTTGAAATTAAGTTTCAGTCGCAGGCGTTAGAGGTTCAGCGGCATGAAAATAAGATCACGACTCTTGAACAATCAATTCGTGAAAAAGCACGTACAATTGAAGTGTTGGAGAAGAAGATAGAGTCGACTGCTAAAACTTTAGATCAGTATAAGTTTAAAATTACTGATCTTGAAAATCGTTCTCGCAGACAGAATTTGCGCATCATCGGAATTCCCGAAAAAGTTGAGTCCGGTGATTTAACTGAATTTTTCTCTAAATTACTGTGGGAAATTTTCGGTGGTGAAGGTTTGCAAAATGAACCTGTTATCGACCGCGCTCATAGAGTTGCGAGGTTTTCGTCTGTGTCTGATAAACCACGAGCGGTGATTGTTCGCCT
The DNA here is from genome assembly GCF_030144855.1 of Hypanus sabinus. NCBI lineage: Eukaryota > Metazoa > Chordata > Chondrichthyes > Myliobatiformes > Dasyatidae > Hypanus > Hypanus sabinus. The sequence continues at coordinate 306,175 of NW_026781345.1, forward strand.
TCATTATCCTCGTGAGAAAGAGCTTCTAATTCGATTAGCTCGTAAAAAAGGTATGATCTCCTACAAAAACTATTCATTTCGAATTGTTGAGGATTATTCTTATGAAGTAATGAAAGCCAGGATCGCTTTTAAACCAGTGATGGCAGAGATTCATTCGATTGGACTTAAACAAGCTTTAATGTATCCAGCGAAGCTTAGAATTGTGCTGAACGACAACAGTCTACGATTTTTTAACACTCCGGAAGAAGCGAAGAAATTTGTTGAAGAATATCGATCCTCTAGTGCAACTTGAACTATGAGTTACATTGAAGATTTTTTTTGGAGAGAGGATGCCATTTCATTTTAAGTTTTAACCCTGGAAGTTGGGTTATAACTTTTTATTTTGAATTATGGGTCTGGGTTTTTTTTTACTACTATTATCATTGCTTATAGATGCTGTTTTAATTTTTATAATATCCTTTTTTATACACGTTTGTATTTTGTAATAATGAATTATTTTTTCAAAATGTCGTTTCTTCTTCCCATAAGTCTTTACTTTTTATAAGCGTTTATTTGCTTGCCTGTATTTAGAAATGGAACAAAGGTTTTGAATTCTTTTTTTTAGTCTTTTTTTTATATATGTTGTAGTGTCTATTAAATCTATTTTTAAAAAAAAAATTCTATTTTGATAACTTGTTTTTTACTAAATTCTCTTATTAGATTGTTGAACTTATATTCATATTTTGTAATATGGCTTTTTCAAAATGTCGTTTCTTCTTCCCATAAGTCTTTGCTTTTGAAACGTCATCTTTGTATCTGAATATGGAATTTTTTTTAAAGGTGTATTACATTTTTAAACTTTAATGTTCATTTTTTTTATTAATGATTTTTCTGGTTTTACTATTTTAGTTTTTTTTGACTTGACTGATGTGTGTGTGTATGTGTATGTATATATATATATATATATGTATGTATATATATATATATATATTTTTTTTTTTTTGCAACTCTATATTTTAATTAGGGTGTTATATAGTTTTTTCTTAAAAAACATTTTCTTATGGAGCTGCCATCTTGAAATGGGGGTAATATTAGTATTAGTTTATGCGCCTGCCGCTTGGCTTTCTTTCAAAGGGTGGGGGGAGGGGGGAGGGATCTTTTTCACGCTTTTGCTTTTTATTTTTTTGCTTTTAGTTTATGGGCTGACTTTAAATTATTAATATTGTTGAGGTGTCAGGATCTCCGGTTGCTCCTGAATCAATTTTCCTTCTTCCTAAATTGTGGGTTATGTGTCTTTTTAACCTTTTATGATACACACAATTAATATTGGTATGATGGATAAATCTATTAACTTTATCTCGTGGAATACTAATGGTTTAAATCATCCGATTAAACGTAAAAAAATATTTAAAGTATTCCATAGAATGAACGCTAATATTATTTTTGCACAGGAGACCCATATTAGGAGGGAGGATAATCAACATTGTTTTAGGTTCTGGAAAGGTCAACAATTTCACTCAAATTGTACCGCTAAAATTAGGGGTGTGTCTATTTTTATAGACCCCTCAATTTCGTTTACACATTATGAAATTATTTCTGATCCACAGGGTAGATTTTTGTTGATAACTGGTTCACTTTTTAATCGGAAAGTTGTTTTAGTTAATATTTATGCTCCAAACTTTGATTGTCCTGAATTTTTTAAACGTTTATTTACTTCTCTTCCTAACTTGAATGAATATATGTTGATTATGGGTGGAGACTTTAATTGTTGTTTGGATCCTTCGATGGATAGATCTAAACCTATTCGAACTCTTCCGAATAGATCAGCTTTACTTATTAATTCTTTTATGGTTGATTCTGGAATTACTGAAATATGGCGGTATTTGAACCCTAAAGATAAAGAATTTTCATTTTTTTCACATGTATATCATAGTTATTCTAGAATTGATTATTTCCTTATTGATCATCGTTTATTAATAGATGTTATTGATTGTAAATACGATTCTATTGCTATTTCGGATCATGCGCCTTTGAATTTATCTATCAAGATTCCGGACTCTTCTATCAATACTAGATCTTGGAGACTTAATGCTACTTTGCTTCAAGATCCAGAATTTATTACCTTCATAAAACAACAAATTGACTTATTTTTTTCAACAAACTATAATGAAGAGATTGATAAAGGAATACTTTGGGACTCTTTCAAGGCTTTTATTCGTGGACAAATTATTTCATATTCCGCTGGTAAAAGAAAACAAAGATATTCAGATATAGCTTTATTGGTGGATAAAATTAAAGAAATTGATAAGATTTATTCCGTTACTCCTACCAAAGAACTTTATAAGAAGAGAGTTGAGCTTCATTTGGAACATAGTTTATTATTATCTTCTTCAATTGAGAATCAATTAATTAAGACTAGGGCTCAATTTTATATTCATAGTGATCGAACTGGTAAATTGTTAGCTAATCAATTAAAAGCTATTTCGACTAAGCGACAAATTATTAAAATTCGTAAACAAGACGGTATTTTAACTACTTATTATAAAGAAATCAATAACACTTTTCAAGATTTTTATAAATCTTTATATCAATCAGAATTTGACGGTGACCGGTTTACGATGGATAATTTTTTTAATAACTTGAATATTCCTAAACTGATAGATGAAGATTGTAGCTTGCTTGATGCTCCTATTTCTATGGATGAAATAAGAGAGGCTATCTCATCAATGAATTCAGGGAAAGCTCCTGGTCCTGATGGTTTTATTGTAGAATTTTTTAAAACTTTTTCTTTATTGCTTTCTCCTTGGCTATGTGAAATCTTTAGTGATGCGTTTGTTAAGAAGAGACTACCTCAATCGTTTTATGAAGCTACTATCTCTCTAATTCTTAAAAAAGATAAAGATCCTACTTTATGTGCATCTTATCGCCCTATATCATTATTAAATGTAGACTCTAAGATTCTTACAAAAATTTTAGCCATTAGATTAGAAAAGGTATTACCACAGATTATTTCAGAAGATCAAACTGGTTTTATTAGGAATCGGTATTCCTTTTTTAATATTAGAAAATTGATTAACATAATTTATACTTCATCATCTACAACCCCAGAATGTGTTATCTCATTAGATGCTGAAAAAGCCTTTGATAGAGTTGAATGGACATATTTATTTAATGCATTGAGAAACTTTAATTTTAGTCCTAATTTTATATCATGGATTAAATTAATATATTATAAACCTGTTGCTTCTGTTCTTACAAATAATTATAGATCCTCTTTTTTTCAATTATCTCGTGGTACGAGACAAGGTTGTCCTTTAAGTCCTTTATTATTTAATATTGCATTAGAACCTTTAGCTATTGCTATTCGTGAGTCTCCTAATATTTTTGGTATTATCCGTAATGAGAAGTTATACAAATTATCGCTTTATGCTGATGATTTGTTGTTATATATTTCTAATCCTAGTAGGTCTATTCCTGCTAGTTTATCCTTGTTGGCTCAATTTGGTAGCTTTACTGGTTATAAGCTAAACTTAGATAAGAGTGTGTTATTCCCTTTAAACGCGCAAACCTTATTGAGTGATAGGATGCCATTTAAAGTTGTTACTGATAACTTTATCTACTTAGGTATAAAAATCACCAAGAAATATAAAGATTTATTTGGACTGAATTTTTTACCTATGCTTCATCAAATTCAACAACTTACTACAAGATGGTCTCCCTTATTTTTATCATTTGTTGGTCGGATTGATGCTATTAAAATGATGATTTTACCGAAATTTTTATATTTATTCCAAGCTTTACCAATTTTTATTCCTAAATCTTTTTTTGATAATATTGATTCAAAAATTTCCTCATTTGTGTGGCAAAATAAAAATCCTAGGTTAAGCAAAAGGCAATTACAAAAGCCTAAAAAAGATGGTGGTCTAGCTTTACCTAACTTTAGATTTTATTATTGTGCGAATAATATTCGTAACCTAATGTACTGGAAACTAGATTTGGATTCACCGGTGTGCCCACAGTGGGTAAATTTAGAATGTAGTGAGGTAAAGGGATATTCTATATTTTCCGTTCTTGGTTCTTTTCTTCCTATTGATTTAACCAAATTCAATAAACAGATATCTAACCCTGTTGTTAAACATACACTACGTATTTGGTTTCAATTTCGCAAATACTTTAATCTGAAAATCTTTGTTCTGGACAGCCCTATTTTATGTAATTTTTTTTTCAAACCTTCACTGACAGATCAAGCTTTTAGTATATGGAAAAGGAAAGGTATAAAATGTTTTCGTGATCTTTTTTTTGAAGGTACTTTGATGTCTTTTGATCAACTTTCCAACAAATTTGAATTACCTAAATCTAATTTTTTTAGATACTTACAAATTAGAAATTTCTTACATAAAATTCTTCCATCTTTTCCTAATTCAACTCCATCGGATTTTTCAGATTTGATTTTTACTTTTAATCCTTGTCAGAAGGGATTAGTAGCTTTTATTTATAACATGATTATGAAGATACAGCCAGAAATATCGGATAGAATTAAACAAGAATGGGAAAAAGAACTTCGATGTAATATATCAACAGATAAATGGGAAAAAATTTTACAAATGGTTAATTCCTCTTCTATTTGTGCTAAACATGCTTTAATACAATTTAAAATTGTACATAGAGCTTATATGTCTAAAGATAAGCTTGCCCGATTTTACTCGCATATCAACCCTCAATGTGACAGATGTCACTTAGAAGTGGCTTCATTGACTCACATGTTTTGGACATGTCCCACTTTACATAAATATTGGAAGGACATTTTTGATGTCATTTCCTCAGTATGGAATATCGATTTACAACCCCATTTTATTACTGCAATTTTCGGTATACCAAATGAAGATGGCAATCAGCTTTCCCCTTCAATCAGACGAATGATTGCCTTTGTAACATTAATTGCCAGAAGGTCTATATTACAAAACTGGAAAGAAGTAAATCCTCCTACTACATTTCAGTGGTTCTCCCAAACTATTTCTTATCTGAGTTTGGAAAAAATTAGAAGCACTATCTTTGATTCTTCAATTAAATTTGAAGAAACCTGGGGACCATTTATTCGACACTTTCATATGAATTAATTTGGCCTATTTCAGATCCTTTTCTCTACTTATCCTTGTTCAGGTATGGAGTTCCGGAGTTCTTTTCTTGACACCTTCATATATTTATAAAGTGCTATTATTGCCCATGTTAGTTTAGTTTAGTATTTTTTTTTCAATATATATTTTTTCTCATATATAATTTCAATTTTTTTTTCTTTTTTGATGATTATTTTTTTTCATATATATTTATATAGACTTGATTGATTTATGTACCTTTTGTTGATTGATATTTAATAGGATATTTTTATCCTATTACTAATGTAATCTCAAGTTTATTGAATTTGTAATCTATTCATTATTCTGTGTTGTTTTTTTATATATTAAATTTAATAAAAAGATTGAAAAAAAAAGAAAAAGTTTTCTTGACAGTGTGTACTATCTGCCACTACTTTGCCCATTCTCCTAATCTGTCTCCGTCCTTTTGTAGCCTCTCTGCTTCCTCCAGATGTCCTGCACCTCCACCTATGTTCATCCTGTCCGCAAACCCGTCAGGAAGATCATCAATTCCAACATCCAAGTCGTTAACATATAAAATAAAAATATTCATCCATCCATCAGGTCTACTGTATCCTGCATTTCTGTCTGATATTGTGCTACCTCAATTGCAAATTTCTTTACATTTAACCTATTGCGCTTATATTTTCTAAATTTTAATCTTAGAACTTTCGGAGTCATATTTACTATCGCTTTAAATGTTTGAGCTTTACGTGACTAATTTAAAATCGTGCACATTCGATCCTTTGTCATTGTGTAATTCATCTAAGAAAAGAATAAGACAATACTTAAGAAAGCAATCAGGAAGGCTAAAAGAAGACACGAAGTTGCTTAGTCAGTCAGGGTCATGGATAATCCGAAGAGCTTCTACAGGTATGTTAAGAGCAAAAGGATAGTAAGGTATAAAATTGGTCCTTTTGAAGTTCAGAGTGGTCGGCTATGTATGGAACCAAAAGAAATGGGAGAGATATTAAATGTTTTTGTTTTATTTCTGCATCTGTATTTACTAAGGAAACTGGAATGGAGTTTATGGAAACAGGTAGGTAGTTCATGGAATATATATAGATTGAAGAGGAGGTGGTGCTTGCTGTCTTGAGGCAAATAAGAGCAGATAAATCTCCAGGACCAGACAGGGTACTCCATCGGAACTTGAAGGAGACTAGTCTCCTGGCAGGGTCCATGGCAGAAATATTTAAAATGTCGATATCCACGGGTCAGGTGCCAGAGAATTGGAGGATAGCTCATCTAGTTCCGTTGTTTAAAAAAGGCTCAAAAAGTAAGCCGGGAAATTATAGACCGGTAGTAGGTAAATTATTTGAAGGAATACTAAGAGATAGGATCCACAAATATTTAGATAGACAGGGACTTATTAGAAAAAAAAAAACAGCATAGCTTTGTGCGTGGTAGGTCATGTTTAGCCAATTTATTAGAGTTTTCCGACGAGGTTACAAGGAAAGTGGATGAAGCGAAGTCAGTGGGTGTTGTATGCATGGACTTCAGTAAGGCCTTTGACAAGGCCCCGCATGGGAGGATAGTTAGGAAGATTCAGTCGCTAGGTGTACACGGACAGTTAGTAAATTGGATTAGACATTGGCTCAATGGGAGAAGTCAGAGAGTGGTAGTGGAGGATTGCTTCCCTGCGTGAAGGCCTGGGACTAGTGGTGTGCCACAGGGATCAGTGCTGGGTCCATTGCTACTTGTCATCTATATCAATGATCTGGATGATAATGTGGCAAATTGGATCAGCAAATCTGCTGATGCTACAAAGATTGGAGGTGCAGTGGACAGGGAGGAATGTTTTCAAAGCTTTCAGAGGGATTTGGACCTGTTAGAGGAATGGGCTGAAAAATGGCAGATGGAGTTTAATGCAGACAAGTGTGAGGTATTGCACTTCGGAAGTTCAAACAAAGATAGAACAGACAAGTTAAATGGTAGGGCACTGAGGAGTACAGTAGAACAAAAGGATCTGAGTGTTCAGGTACATAATTCCCTAAAAGTGGTCTCGCACGTAGATAGGGTTACAAACAACGCTTTTGGTACATTGGCCTTCATAAATCAAAGTATTGAGTATAAGAGTTGGAATGTAATGGTGAGGTTGTGCAAGACATTGCTGAGATCGAATCAGGAGTATTGTGTGCAGTTCCGGTCACCTAATTACAGGAAAAGTATTAATAAGTTTGAAAGAGTGGAGAGATATTTTACAATGATGTTGCCGGAACTTGGAAAACTGAGTTACAGAGAAAGGTTGAATAGGTTTCTACTTTATTCCCTGGAGCGTAGGAGAATGAGAGGTGATTTGATAGAGGTGGATAGATAGAGTGAACGCAAGCAGACTTTTTCCAACTGAGGCAAATATGCATCTGTCATTCTCATGAGTCCATGGATTTTCGCAAGGATGTTTTTTTTCCAGAACGCAGGCCTGGGCAGGTTTGTATGGGTGACCAGCAGTTCCCAAGCTGCAGTCCTTTCCCTCTCCATGCCACCGATGTTGTCTAAGAGAAGGGCACTCGGACCCATGCAGCTTGGCACGGGTGACGAAGCAGAGCAATGTGTTGTTAAGTGCCTTGCTCAAGGACACAAACACGCCGCCTCAGGTGAGGCTCAGGTTACTAGTCCGATGCCTTGTTCACCAGGCCTTACGCCAACACTGAGGCTAGGGGAGAGAAAAAAATCGGAGTTCATAGATTAACGGTGAAGAGGGAAAGTTTACAGGGGGTCTTCTTCACGCAGGAAGTTGTGGGAGTGTGGAATGAGCTGCCAGATGAAGTGGTGAATGCGGGCTCACTTTTGATATTTATGAAAAACTTGGACAGGTATATGGATGAGAGGGGTTTGAATGGATATGGTCCAGGTGCAGGCCAGTGGGACTAGGTAGAAAAATGGTTCGGCAAAGCCAAGAAGGACCAAAAGACTTGTTTCTGTTCTGTAATGTTCTATTGTTCTATAGTTCTATCTGGTTGTCCTTGAGAGAGGTCATATCTGAACAAAATCGCACTGGACCTGGATTATTACGTAAAATAGCAATTAATATTGCTATTATCGTTATTCTTTCGCTTGACATTGTACAGTTTGTTTTGTTACACATATTGAGTGTGTTGGCCGTCAGTGCGGTCCTTCATGGATTTAATTCTGTTTCTTTGTTGCCCGCGGGGAAGTGAATCTCATTGTACATTCTGATATGTGTATATAGATATGCTGTGATGCAAAATTTACTTTCTACTCTGAACTCCGATCCAATTGGGCCGAAGGATATTTTCCGTGCTATACGATTTAAAACATCTGTATTGCAAAACAAGGAAGAGTGGCCTGTTAAACTACAAAAAGTGAATATAATCCGGTCCGGAATGATTAATCCGATATTCCCAAACCCCGAAAGGTGTTAAACGCACGTTACTGTGCTCCACGCCAAATGTACGCTTAAGAACGAGGATGTAAAATGCCGTTTCAATATCGAGACAACAACGTGTCTGAATGGCCCCGATGTCACTCTGTCCAACAAGCAGCCACGGCTGAGAAGGTGACCCAGACACTCCTCAACGAGGCCACTTTCTCATCAAACTCCGCAGCCCGAATCCCGTGTAATATGACCCGTTGTTCAGTTCCTTGTTGTGACTAAAACAAGATCTTTATCTTAATAGCTTCTTTCTCATGCTCCCGCATAGTTCACACTTTGGTCGCACAGTAAAATTACAGTGATTGCATTAGAAAAACAGCACGTGAAAAACAGAGTATTTGTCAGGAGTGGGATTCGTACCCAAGCCTTCAGATTGAGACCAGAACACTGGCGTTTACTAGGAAGCGACTTTGCCGCCTTACGTCTGGCGCCTTCGACCACTCGGCCACCCTGACAGCCCCTGCAGTACTCTGTCCACATGCCAGATAGACAGCTGTATTCCTGACTAGTCGGAATGACTGCTTTGTTGAGATGGCATACATGCAAACACACTCTATATCCTGGGATTTTAAATGAGCATGGACCTCTTGCATTTTCTCAGGTTGCCGAACATGTGCGGAATCAGAGCGTACAGCACTGGAATTGTGCTGCACCCCGTTCAGGCCATCCTCCAGAGAAAGGATGACGAGGATTCGGAGAGTGTGCGGAAGAGCATCACCAAGATGCTACCTGAAATAGGCGGTTTGTGCAATAACGAGAGTTTAGTCAAACTTGCTCTTTTTTATTTTTCTCTGGAGCACCAGAGGTGAGGGGGAATCTGATATACGTTTCTTAGATTTTTAAGCATCGATAATGATGGAGCGCGCAAAATTTATCTCCATTTATCTCTTAGGGCATACATTTTAAGTAAGAGGGGGTCGTTTTTAACAAGATATGCCAACACCCTATCACTCTATGTCGGCAAGACCAAGGAGTGATTGTTGTCTTCAGCAGAGGGAAAACCAAAGGATCTTGAGCTTGTTTTCCTTGGAGGATCAGAGGCAGGGCGCGTCAGTAACTTTAAATCGTTGGTATGACTGTATCCTCTGCTTTCTTATGGGACTGCGGCATGAGATCAAAAACATTGATGAGCTTCCATAGATGTGTCGGAGAGAGTCTATTGTCTGTCTGCATCAAGACGTGGTATGGAAATACCGTACCTCTGCAGGGAAATCTTTAAAAATTTAGTGAATTCTGCTCCGTTCATCACGGGAAATGCACTCCCAGACATTAAGCAGATCCACATAAAAAGATGTAATCGGAAAACAACATCCACTGTCAGAGGTCGTCACTATCCTGCCATGCTCTTTTTGCGCTGCTGCCATCGGGTAGATGGTACAAGAGCCTCAGGACTCGCATCACCACCAGTTACTACCCATCTGCAATCAGACCTTTGATCAACAGGTGATAATTTACGCTCTCGTGCCCATCCATTAAATAATCTGACAACCAATGATTTCGCTTCAGAATCATTTCTATATTGAACAGCTGAGTATGCCAGGAAGAGCTCCGCAGACCAGACAGCATCTGTGGAAAAGCGTAAGCAGTCGGCGTTTCGGGCCGAGATGCCTCACCGTGAACTTTCTTTCTGAATAAATCACTGACACAGAATTCGGTATACGGTGATCTATTGCAATGTGATGAGCAGTGTCAAAAACATAATCTTATCCTCCAACAGTTTTTCAAATCCACCTCAACAACCCAGGTTTTGTTTACAGAAATAACGTCGCCTCGATTGAACGCTTTAAGACAAATTTTGTCAGGATTCGAAACCACGCCCCCGGATGGAGACTAGAACCCTCCCGTTTGTCGGAACGACTTTCATTCCTTGAGTCTGGCACCTTAGTCCACTCGGGCACCCTGACAACTTTTGATGTGTGTTTGAGAACGGAATAAATGCCTGATATGTAAGAAACGTCATATCCACACAAACACATATATCACCCTGTCAATCGGAAATGAAAGCGAGAGTGTTACAGTTTGCTCAGGTTAGGCAGCTTCTGGGGAAATTAAAGCTGTAAAATATTACAATTCGAAGACTCGTGAGACGCGTCTCGGCCAGAATTGAGGAAGGACGTTTGTTGGGATGGATGAGAACGCCTGGAAGACTCAGCGCTTTCACATTTAAGGAAGCGGAGAAATAAACGTTTATAGACAGGACTGAATCTGAAAACTGGGTGGGAGTTGATCGCAACAACGTCAACAGAAACTAAACCCAGGAAGTTCAATCATACCGAGCAACTCTGCTTTACAGGTGGATGTAGGTAAATAAACTATAAGGTCCAATAATCTGATGATTTTGGATTAAAGCAAAGATGTGACAAGGTTCACAGGAAAATGAGACATCGTGCGGAAAGGCCGTTCGGTCTACTGTGTCTGTTTCATCATTCCATCATGGACGAGTTATGACAGTCAGAATGTTTTTCAGGCTTGGAGGTCAATGTTTAATCTGAGAGAGGAGACGGAAACAGGGTGTTTTGGATGTCAGAGCAGCGGCCTTTCTGAGAGATGGGACGCTTTAGAGAACGTATTCGCTCAGGTTCTCTGATCCAGTGTTAAAGGCACAGAACACATTAAAGTAAGACAGTGACAAGCGGGCGGCCACCGTCTAAGTGGAAGGCTACTCGCGCGATGTGGAAGGCGGGGATACCTCCGGAGTTCCTGCTGACGACACCTGCGAGAAGTGCACACAGCTGCCGCTTGTAACAATCCTCCCTACGGCGTGATGGACTAGGACAGAAAGAGTGGTAGATGCACCCACGGTGCAGGACACAGGGAACTGTGGGACAGTCAGGAAGAGGAATGGATTTAAAGAGGCAGTGCAGACTATCCCTATGGCCATCACCATCAGAAACATCTGGATGCGGTTTGTGGTTGGATGACCTGGTAGGGAAAAGCCACAGCGGTCGGACCTCTGGCACAGAGTCTGGTTTTCTGACTCAAAAGGGAAGGGAAAGACAGATACCTGGATGGTCTGTTACCTCCCGGGTGCCGGGGTCCGGGACAACGCGGATCAAATCCTGAACATTTTTCAGCAGGAGCGTGAGCAGGCAGCGGTTGTGGTCCGTTTAGGTACCAGTGACATCGGAGTGACGACTTTCGGCAATGGAAATTCAGAGAGTTAGGTGCTGAGGTGGAGGGCAGGAACTTCGGGGTTGTGACAGCGACACGTGTCGCGTCCTAATGAGGCGAGAAATGAAAATATGATTAACACGTGGCTAAGGGTTTTGGTATAGGTGACAGGTCATACGATTTTTCTATCACTGATCTCACTTCCAGGGAAGCTGAGACCTGTGGATAAAGACGGTTTGTGCGTGAACTGGAAGTGTAGTAATATCTTGTCGGAAGGTTAGCTAGCGCTGCATGATGCAGCTTAACCGACAGTTACAGGGCAATTGGAAGCAGGGTGCCAGAACAGCTGGTGCAGAAATTGTGCAGACATGTTGATACGATCTCACACAACGTCAGGAATGCTATCATTGAGCAAGGTCCGACTAGTGACCTGAGGTGCGTATATTTCAGTGGCAGAAGCATCTGAGGATGAGCCGATGAACTCACTGCTTGGATCAAAACCTGGAATCATGGAATCTTAGCCGATAATGAGACTGGGTTGCAGCAGAGTCTGGTCTGGCAGTTCAGTATTTCGGGGTTCCTTTGCTTTTGAAGTGATAGAGCGGAATGGAGTAAAGGAGGAGAGTAGAATTAATAGTCATGGAAAATTCTCGGCTGTCTTCCGTCATTGCAGATGCTGACTTCGACTAGTCCAGGTCCCTCTCCTCCGCGGGGTCGTTTATACGCGCTCAAAGGCCCGGACAGACACGCAATGGGTGAAACCACAAACAAGGAAAGGTACGATCACGGTCATGGGGATACAGTCCTGACCACCCAATGGCCAAGAGTATTTAGACGGCCAAATTTCTGGAGATATAGTTGTGTATTGCAGTAGCATTACGGTTGTTAGAGTAAGTGTTTTTAACTTTCCGCCCGTTGACTGTTAATTCCACACCTGTAAATGGCAAGATGGGTAGGAGATCGTCCAACATGTTCAGGATAGTTTGTTTTCTTTTGTGCGTTGACGGCCCAACGAGAGCGTGCGCGATACTTGATCTGCTATGATGAAATAAATGAGACAGGATAAGAGGTAGAAGCTTGATGTAACGAGCACTTTGTATCTCGTGATCACAATGCCATTGGTTTCAATATAAATATGGAAAAAATATCGTTCTAGTCCGTGCGTTGAGATTTTTCATTGGAGAAGGTCAATTTGGACGGTATTGAAAAACATTTAGCTGTTGCCGATTGAGGCAGGATGTTTTCTGGGACGTGGGACGCGTTCAGAAATGAAAATTCGAGCGTAGAAAGCTCGTATGGGCCTGTCCGAAATAACGATAGAGACAACAAGCGTGAACAACCTTGGTTTTCAAGAGTAATGACGTTTTGGCACCTCGCTCCCGATGCCGGCGGAGACGGACGACGTCCCTCACTATGATTTGGCTGCTGTTTTCACTAAAGACACATACACCTCAGGGGGAGAGTTTGTGGTGTAGAGGACACTAAGTGAGCCTAATTCTGCGGATTGTTATGTCTTCAAGTCATTCCGACAGATTTTTGAGGCCAAATTTTCCCTTGACGGAACCATGCTGTCTCGGGTCTACTTTAGCACGTGTCTCCAAGTCCCCTGAGACTTCATCCTTTATGATTGACTCCAACATCTTCTCAACCGCTGTGGTCAGACTGAGCGGCGAGGATTTTTCCTGTCTTCTGATTCTCCATGCCTGAATAGTGAAGTGATATTTGCACTTTTCCAGTCCTCCTAAAAAATTCTAGAAGCGTGTGGTAGTTGCAAGATCATCACTAATACCCCACCATGTCTTCAGCCAACGCTTTTCAAACTCTGGGCTGCACAGCATCTGGTCCCTCCTGTCTACTTTCAGACTCTTGATTTAGTCACTTACCTTCTCTCCGCTCATGGCAACTTCACACACTTCATACCCCTGACACCTGGAATTTCCATCACGCGGCTGGTGTTTTCCAGACTGATGCAATATAATATTTAGTACGTCCGGTATTTCAAGGTCCCACAGTGCTACATCTCCAGCATCGCTGTCAGCGATCCGATGCTCAACCTCGATAATTTTCTTACTTTATGTATCAGAACATTTTGCTAACTTTGATAACATTATTAGTCAGCTTACTTTCGTACTCTATCTTTACCTTCATAATGCTTTTGCAGTACTCCAACTTCCAACTAATATTGCTCAATTGTACTTTTTATTACTCAATTGTTCTTTTGCTTTTTATGTTGGTTTTGAAATCTCGTATTAAGACCTTAACATATAGGAACGACGTAAGCCATAGGGCCTATTCAGTCTGTTTCGCCAGTCAATCATGGACTGATCCCAAACTTCCATCATCTTCACGACCCAGTCTCTTTACCCCATAACCTTTGAGGCCCTGGCTAATCATCTATCCCTGTCATAAATACACCGAGTGGCCGGGCCTCCACAGCCGCTCGTGGCAACAAATGCCACAGATTACTACCCTCGGACTAAACAAATTTCTCCTAATCTCAGTTCTAAATGGACTCCTTAAATCCTGAAGTCGTGCCCTCTTGTCCTAGAATCCCCTACAATGGGAAATAACTTCGTCATATCTGATCTGCTAGACATTTTATCATTCGGAAAGTTTATATGATATCCAGCTCATTCTCCTGAACTCCATGGAATACAACACAAGAGCTGCCAAATGTTCCTCATACGGTAACCCTTTAATTTCTCGAATCAATAAGGTGAATCTTCCCTGAACCATCTCCAACAGCAGTATACCTTTTCTAAAATAAGTTGTGCCGAACATGTCCCTGCCTTAGAAATTGCTGGGCTCTCCCATGGCCCTCTGTTTCTCCAAGCTCCGTGTACCTGTCCAAAAGTCTTTTAAAATACCCCTGTCAAATCCGCCTATAGACTGAAGGTCGCAGTCTACATCTCTCCCCCGAATCTTGAATGTGGATCCGATTGTACTGGTAAACTAAAGGTTTTCACACTGTTTCTTAAAATCATCAAGCTCAGCTTCTCCACTGCCACATTACTTCCGTTTCGACAACAGTCAGGGTCGGGAGGGGCGTTCCGCACAATATATAGATGGATCGATAGATAGATAGATAGACAGATAGATAGATCGATCGACAGATACGCACTTAAGCCGAATGGACCGCAGTTAGGTACTGGGATATTGCGTGCAAAGAGAGGCATCAGGAAGGGAAAGGCTGGCACCTCAATGTTCCTGGATGCCATACGACCATAACGCCATTCTATATTGAAGCAGAATCTGGCCATTCGGCCCACCGAATCTTCTTCGGCATTTGTTCATGGATGATCCATTACCTCGATCCTCAGACTCGTGCCTTCTTCCTATAATCCTTTACACGTCTGTAAACCCTTGTCTTGAATATTCTCGATTTATATATTCTCAGCCGCCTGTAGAAACGCGTTCTACAGATTCACGTCTCGGCCTATATGTATTCCTCTTCTTCTCCATTCCAAATATTTGGACCAATACTGTGAGACTGTGCCCTCTGGTGCGAGATTCCCCCCCTTAGTATCGTCCTCTCCAGATAGAGTCCTTTTAGCATTCGACAGGACATTTACTCTCAAAGAATGTATACTCCACATATCCTGAAATATTTACTCTTCACATACATCCTCTAAACCGAAGAATACCCTTGGAAATGACAGAAATCCGTAAAAAAATACTCCCTCCTCCTCTCCCACCACCCCGTCTTTGCTCTTTCAGGAAGCATCAGGGTTGACCGCCAACAGACCTGTAACAGCAAACCCCAGGAAGAGTGACCGTGTACTGCAGATCAACAAATCTATTATTAACCCGTTAATTTCGACATGCCTCGTGCTCTCACTCTTACTAACAGGGAGCGAGTGGTTTTCCCGCTTCCACAGGGAGAGGGGAGGAAAACACAGGTCATCTATAAAGATTTTCCCAGAAACTGAGGGCCAGAGATAGTGAGAAGGATTCGATAAATTTAGTCTCACCCTAACTGAGACTTTTCTTCATCGGGAAGGGTGACGAACAACATGGGTACACGGATGGGAAGGGGATGGAAGGCAACGCTTCTGGTGTCGGTCGATTGTACTAGACCAGACCATAGGCCGTCACAGATCAGAAGAGCCAGGCGCTTTACTTATGTGTGTCGTGTTCGATAGCTCTACATACTATCCCTAAGCGTCCTCTCCAGTAACTTTTCAAACTCTGACGTGAGATTCAACAGTGTACAATTTCTTGCATTACATATTCCACGTCTTAAATAATAGAATGACATTTGACTCAGCTTTTCTGGGATCTTATGTGTGGCTGCGTGAACACTGGTCAAGACGGAGCAATCTCAACTCCTGCCTCTCTCTGAATAAAATGCAGTGTACTCAGTGGGCCTTGGGGATTTACCCAGCTCACTGATCTTTTGCACTATCTTTTTAGTGATCTCGTACTTACAAAAAGAAAATCGGTTTTGATAAGTAAAGCATAGGAAACGTTTCTTCACAGAGTCTTCCAGGACGGAAAAGACCCACCAGCGCATGCACCCATGCGATTTAAGGGTACATTCAAGTCCCAGAAGAGCTGGGTCAAAGGCAGAAAGATGACTAATTTAAATGTACAGCTTTACAGTATCGAACGGGCGGACCGAACGGCCTGTGTCACCACTGTAAGGAAGGGTTTCATCCGAACCGTGACTCTATTCCTGTCAATAAGCCCTGGCTGACCTGCTAAGTTCCTTGAACAGTTGCATTAAATCCGACTTAATATTCGATACAAAGGATCTTTTTTTTGTGCTTGACGACTGCAGAAAAGTCATCATGATTGCAGGGGCTTGTTCCATAATAACATAAGACCATAAGGCTTGGGGGCAGAATTATGCCATTCAGCCCATTCAGTCTATCCCGCCGATCCCACATCCCACACAGAATCCCTTGCACATCGCCATATCTTTTGATGACCTGACCAATCATGTAATGATCAACTTCTTGAATATACATATAAATACTTATAAAAATGTTGCCTCCAACGATGTCTATGTGAAAGCATTCCACAGACACACTACCCTCCGACTAACAAAATTTCTCCTTCCCTCTCACAAACAAAAGACAATCTGCAGATGATAGAAATCCAAGCAACAAATGCTGGTCGATCTCAGAATTGGAAAAACAATTGACGTCTCGGGACGAGACCAGTCTGCAGAACTGGAAAATAAAAAAAAAAATGAGGTGTAGATTTATAAAGAGTAAAATAAAGAGATAGGAGAAAACAGGAGTGGAAGGGGTGAAATAAATACCTGCTGAAGCTGATTGCTGGAAGAGATACTGAGCTGGAGAAGTGGGAGTCTGATAGGTGAGGACAGAAACCATTCAATAAAGAAAAACAAGTAGAAGCCACAAAGGGAAACGATTGGTGGGCAAGGAGAAGGAGGGAGACGGAAAAGAGGATGGGACTGGTGAAGGAGGGAGGGTGTACTACTACCGGAAGTTTGAGAAATCGTCATCATGCAGTCAACTTGGAGGCTACCCCGACGGAATGTGAGGTGTCGTTCCTCCTACCTGAATGTGGCCTCGTCGCGACAGTCGAGGAAGCTTGGAATGGACATATTGGAATGGGAACTGGCATTAAACTGGCTGGCCAATGGCAGATACCTCTTCTTTTAGGTGTTCGGCGAAATTGTCTCCCAACCTGCGTCGTGTCTCACCAACATACGGGGCGCCATACTGATGTCGATGTATACTCCATCGATTGCCCTAACTTCATCAATGAGTTTTGTTTCATTGTCAGATAATTCTATCGGGTTCGTAATGCACGACCTGTGCTTGACAAAGCCATGCTGACTGCCTACCACTAATCGGATTATGCCTCACCATAGGCTTACTAATCCTGACTCCCAGGATCTTCTCCAACAACCTGCCCACGTCACTAGGCAGTAATATCATGGGTTATCTCTAATCCCTTTCTTGAACAAGGAAACACCATTTCCAACTTTCGCTTCTTCTGGTACTTCCTTCCACCTCAGTAATGATGCAAGGATCATCACCAGAGACTAAACAATCATTTTCCTCGTTTCTCAAGATAGGCCGTGCTATATATCATCCGGTCCCGGTGATATATTCCTTTCAAATGCCTCAAGACGCCCTTTTTCTTAAACTCATTAAGTTATGCTACCTCGTCCGACTCTATGCTCACGCTTCCACTACTGCACCTGACTGTTCCTTTTCTGACACGGTTTATCTTCTTGCTCTTCATCTACGTTACCTTGGGGTTTTCCTTAATCCTGCTCACCAAGACCTTCAGATTGTTCTAGCTCTCCTAACTATTTTATTCAGCTCCTTCTCGGCAAGCTTGTAATTACCTAGAACTCTGTAAGTATCTAGATTTTTTGTTTGAAACTGTCGCAAGTTTTCTTATCTTCGAATCGAGATTCTTCACATTTTTTGCACACCATGGTTCTTTTACCTTCAATTCATCCTGTCTCGAGGGAACATGCAAATTGAGAAGGACATGGATGTGTTCTTTGCCATATTTCTGCCGTGCATTACCCTGAGAAAGTCTGCTCCCAATCTGTGCTCCAAGTTGCTACCTATTAGCATAGTAAATGTCACAAATTGTTCATGATAGTAACGCTACGCTGTTTTTTTTTTATCCCCTTGAGTTTATTTGATTTTAGTTTACCCAGTGTGATACATTCTAAGGATTCCTTTAGGCCTAAGAGACTGGTGGTTCATCAATATTTTAAGGAAAATTAGTATGGTACATTGACTACATTTTACAGGTGGGTCAAACGATCATTTAGCTAGCATTGTCGGTGTGCTACTTGCACCTGAGTTACAGGTATGATACAGCAACAACTTAACAACCATTTATCTGTATATACTGTAGTAATGGTTTCCGTTATATTAGCCTGACAGTAGGTGGGGTAAATTTGTACATGTGGAGTTGTAATTTGTTCAGAATACTTTTCGGATTGGGTGAGTCTTAAAGCAGGCCTTTGTTGCTGGAGGTCAGATTTACTGTTATAAAATCATCAAATGTAATTCCATATACAACGTATCGATTTACATGTCACCTTCTTAAGGATCGTTGCACACAGAGGTCTTGGGGGGAAGGAGCGAGTCGACTGTTTAACTGAAAAAACAGTTCAAATTCAACTCTGTATATGGACCTTTGACTTAGAAATTGGAAGTTAAGGATCTGTGGGGGTAACAATTATGGGTTTTTGCCATGACTTTTTGTCATAATGGGTACAAGTGGTCTTAACAAATGGTTAGCATATCATACTAATTTACTTAATGCATGACAGAAAACGCAAAAGTGATGGGAAAAAGGCGATTAAACAAGAAGGAAATGAATTTTATGGACACGACTTAGAATTGATCATACTTGGCTTAATTATTCCTTCTGTCATGTTGGAAAACAACATGCTGGGTCGTGTAGATTTTGTCATTAAGAAAAAGTCCCACACATGCTATTTCACAGTGAAGCATATCAGATAGAATGAAATCAAATTCCCAACTCAATACAATTTTAATGTTAATAGTTAAAACATCTTTCTTAAGTTATGGTAGGGATATTAATTTAATTCACAGCATATTGTTCCATTGAGTATAATCTATAGGGCGTTTTGATTAATTTATTATTCATCAGAAAAGAAAATAAGCAGTGAAGGTTTTATTTACAAATTCCCAGCAACGTAGAGCAGTCCTGCTGGCTGCAGGAATGCGCCTTTGGGTTAGAGTCTGCACCGCCATTTATTCAAATCACTCCCTGTTTTCTTTTATGTTAACCACTCATTCAACGGGAAGGCCGAACCTAGTATGATTGATAGTCGATAAGCAAAGGGTACCTGAATAGTGCAATAAGGTTGGACCTAGATTGATAGGCGTGAATGGGAAAAGATTGGCATATTCACATACCAATGGATGGACAGAATTCCGGAGTAGTTCTTTGACTGTCATCTGGTTGGGCCACGGGGGTATCAGCAGGACAGTGGTTTGCCGCCAACACCTAAGCACCACAATCCCCCCCCCCCCCACAACCACAGACAGAGTACACTAATGTCACGGAGATGTCAGTCGATGAGACAACCCGCCCGGGAATTATAACTGATGATGAAATTGATATGTTGGAGCCCCGAATGGAGACGCTTTGGCAGCCTCCGGATTCTGCTCAGAACCTGGCTTTGTTAATGAACGGAAGTACCGAAGTGACCGGATACTTCACGGCACTGACCACGTGCTCCCTGAATTTCGACTGTGTGACCATGTAAATAATGGTGTTGGTGCAGCTGCTGAGATCCCTCAGGAAACCCCCGATGTATTGAAAGATCCATTCAGAATCATTGAAATCTAATCCTTTTCCTGAAACCTGATAATATATGACATTTACAATGTGCGTCATCCACAGGAGGATGAAGCTGCCGGAGATGGTGAAGAGTAAAACTACAGGCCTCCTCCTGCTCTCCAATTCCGGGTCACTGCGGTTATCCCCCTTCCTCTGGCGCTTCAGACCCTTCCGGACCCGACTGGCCATTAAAATGTGTCTGACCGTCAGAGTGTTGAGCAGGAGGATCCCAGCAATAGGTAGTAATGGCGTTAAAAACGTATCAATCCAGTCGTATCCTACCCACCCGGGGTCAGTGAAGTATTTCTCCAAGATAACACAGAACCAGGGTATATTATCGATGATCACCCAGTGCTCCCACGTGAAATATCGCGGAAGGTTTTTCAGGCAGAACAGTACGCTGGTTGTTATTAGAACCACAGACACGCAGTTTTCCCGGTGCAATATTTCGTTTTCAACTTCGTGCAGCAAATAATGACAAACCGATCAAAGGTGAAAGTGACGGTGAACCAGACAGAGCAGTCAATGGCTGAGAACCTCAGTACATCGATAACACTGCACACAGCTGTGATGTCCAGAAAATTCCGCGGGTAGTAATGCACATTCATTTGAATCAAAATCACCTCGATGACAATGGTCAGTAGTTCCGCCGCTGCCATGGCTATCAGGTAGCGAGTGGTGCAGGTAGAGATGCCGCACTTTCCGCGGGAAAGGATTTCAAATGTCAGAAAATTCACTGGAGAGAGAGAGAGAGTGAGAGAAGGAAGAGAACATCACCCAGAACACATTCTCCGGGAAGTAACACGGGAACGAGAATCAGCTAAAGATCCGAGGCGAGAGTCTTTAAAAGCTGGAAATCAGACACGGGTTACAGTGTCTCTGACCTGCCTTCTTCAATATGGAGATAGGACGAGCTGAGGAATCGGCGGCGAGAAAACCTAGCGGCATGAACAGCAATGAACTGTGATCTCCCGGATCCAGTCGGTGATGGGGCCGATTTCACTGATTTAACCGTGACTGACCGGGCCTCTGGAAACTCTGCATCTGATGGGGCCGATAAAGGATACACAGGGGAGCCACACACAAATTAGTGGAGGAGCTGGCACGTCAGGCAGCATGCATGAAATTGAAAAAACTCTCGTTTCTAGCCGAGACCGTCTTCAGGACGAAGCCGTGCTCCAATTCACGACGTGTGTCAGCGCGAAAGCAGCTACAGTTCGTGACCAGGGACTGAGTGGCTCCGTCAGTGGATTAATTCTGGACACGGGTTCAGGTAATCAGACCCAATCATTGACCAACAAGCTGTGGAGCCCGTCTCTAAAGACCCCACAGGGAGACATGAAACACGGGAGCTGTATTCACCCTGATCAGTAACTCAGAAACAGTAACTAACAATGTTATCTCTCCCAGTGTCCCTTTCTCGAGAGCTCCCTGGCCCCCATCATTATGGTAAATTTAGACAGAGTCCCATTAGAAGCCGCCCTGTCTCACCTTCCCGGACAGCAACACTGGGACAACTCTGGATATGGTGCCATTAAAGGCCCGGACAACGTCCATGTCCCCGTGAGTCAGAGGAGAGACAGAGATTCAGTTTTGCTCTGCCATTTAATATGAAAATTCAGGAAGTTGAACTGACAGGAACGAATTCACTGATGGGTATTTGTACAATGATCAGAAATTTAGCAGCGTGTAAAATAGTCATGAATAGATTCACAGGGGCTAGTACACTAAAATACCGAACGTGAATTGCTTTGCTCACTCACCAGTAACGGCAAAAATTGCAATGAGCAGGTACAATATTTTCTCCACATTGAAGTACGTATCCAGCATTGCAGACATTTTCTCTGTATAGTCATTTATTCCCCTGTCCTATAGACGATCTGTCGGAATGACATGTTGAGGCAGCGAATGCCTGAAGTTTTTAATAACATTCATCGACTCCACGGGGACAGATTTCAACAGATTTGGAAACAGAGAGTTTTACATTATGTACACACTAATTACGTCAGTCAAGAGCAGTCCCCACGGTAAGTAATTGCGTGAATTAATTGTAGAACATTTCTGAGGCATAATTTGTCCTCATTGAGGTGACCGAACATTCGAGATGACTTACCGATTAAATGTGTGTCCAAATGCACTTCAAGGGAAACTTTGCCTTGTGTGTGTGTGTGTGTGTGTGTGTGTGTGTGTGTGTATTTGAGTGCAGGCGCGTGTCTTTGTTTTTCTGTGTCTCTGTGACTGTATCTGAATGTTTTTGTGTCAGACGCCAGCTAGCAAACAGCTGTAGTTTCATTTCTATCTCCAGGAACGGTCTTACACAAACGCATTGGACAAGGACTGTCCATTTGCCCTATCTGTACAACATTTATCACACTGTTTACCTCAAGAAATGTCCCATCGTGTTTCGAACATCAAGTCCCAGCAAACGTACTGTACATTACCTCGGCACAAATTTATTTCCCTACTATTGCCGTTTTTCCACTTTTTTCACGAGGAAGAAGGATTGCCTAACATCCAAATATTAAGCAGAAATATTAATATTAGCTCAAGAGAGTTTAATTTCTGATGTCTAATAATTACTAACATATATCATCCTTTCCTAGAGACGCACGACTTGCATTAATAATAGCCCATTTAAATTCACACATAGACAACTTAACATCACTGATACTATCATTGCTACACCTGACTATCAGTATACTCAATGAGAACCTTTTTCCTACATTTCAACCTCTTCGATGAAATTATCTTGTTTATGAATCGCGGCAAATGACTCATCCAATAACTAAACCTTCTCTATTTGAGTAACAATCATTTTACCCTAATCAATCAAGACTAAAATATCAAGATCATTGTGAACCGTAACCCTTAATTCCTTTAATCATTACCTAAACTTCCCTAAGTTTAATATCCCTTCCAGAATAACCTCAATATGCCCTCCAGTAAACGCTTTTCGCAATCTTCAAAATTTTTCACACCACAGCCTGTGTAGCCTTTTTGCTTTTGATAAGGTCACTCGGAGACTGATACTTCTCAACTTGCCTAAACTCTTTAATTCTATCCCTAATTGATTCTCTGCACTCTGCAGTCCACCATGGTGCAGCATCTCTCCTGTAAATTCCCTTTTAATAGGAATCACTTTCAATACTGTTGGATGAATAATGTGATATTACATTTCATTGCAAAAATTGACATCAAACACAACTTTTAGCCCTGACAGGTGTTCACCACATAATTATTGAAACACCTCCCAATTTGCTTCAACAAAAAATCACGTCCTCATTGTGGCCTCTTGTCACTGATGTAAATCTATACAACGGCTTATAACGACAGGCAAATGTCACTCCCCAATGTTTCATCACTCATAGCGTCCAATATGCTCACGACAGCCAATGTGTTCAAAGCCAAAGCTAAGTATCTAGCTCTATCAGAATTATTAAGAATATTGAATTTCGTGGCGAGAACCAGGATTCCTGTAAATATATATAAAATCGGGAGGACTTCACAATTCATATTCATATATATATTGGAAATCAGTCCTCTCGCATTCCACTGCAATATTTTAGTCCCATAATGTCGACTGGGATTCAGACACCGCACGCTTCAGAGCTTCATTTACATCATTTACAGAAGGCATTCCATAAGGTGCCACATAGGAGATTCGTGAGTAAAATCAGAGCTCATGGCATTGGGGGCAGGGTATCAAAATGGATAGAAAACTGGTTGGCAGATAGAAAGCCAAGGGTAGCAGTGAATGGGTGTTTCTCGGACTGGCTGGAGGTGACTAGTGGGGTACCACAGGGCTCTGTATTGGGACCACAGCTCTTTACGATTTATGTCAACGATTTAGATGAGGGCATTGAAAACTATATCAGCAAGTTTGCTGACGATACTGAACTGGGTGGCAGTGTGACCTGCGAATAGGACGTTAGGAGAATACAGGGAGACTTGGATAGGCTGGGTGAGTGGGCAGATACTTGGCAGATGCAATTCAATGTGAATAAATGTGAAGTTATCCACTTTGGAAGCAGGAACAAGAGGGCAGAGTATTGTCTGAACGGTGTAGAGTTAAGTAAGGGAGAAATGCAAAGAGACCTAGATGTCCTAGTTCACCAGTCAATGAAGGTGAATGAGCAAGTGCAACAGGCAGTGAATTGGGCAAATGGAATGTTGGCCTTTGTTACAAGGGGAATTGAGTACAAGAGCAAGGATGTCCTTTTGCATTTGTACAGGGCTCTGGTGAGACCATACCTGGAATATTGTGTACAGTTTTGCTCTCCAGGTTTAAGGAAGGACATTCTGGCAATTGAGGAAGTGCAGAATAGATTCACTAGGTTGATTCCTGCTATGGCAGGGCTGTCTTACGCAGAGAGATTGGAGAGATTGGGCTTGTACACGCTGGAATTGAGGAGATTGAGAGGGCGTCATATTATTCCAGTACCAGAGGGCATGGATTGAGAATAAGAGGTCAGTTATTTAAAACAGAGTTCAGGAAGAGCTTCTTCTCCCAGAGAGTTGTGGAGGTGTGGAATGCACTGCCTCGGAAGACGGTGGAAGCCAATTCTCTGGATGCTTTCAAGAAGGAGCTAGATAGATATCTGATGGATAGGGGAATCAAGGGATATGGGGATAAGGCAGGGACTGGGTATTGATAGTGAATGATCAGCCCTGATCTCAGAATGGCGGGGCAGACTCGAGGGGCCGAATGGTCTACTTCTGCACCTATTGTCTATTGTCTATCTTCCCACATAGCATCTGTTACATCATAGCAAGATACTTTTCTGCAGGTTTCAAAATACTTTCATTTTCCACAGTTTGATGTGACGACTGAGCAACAGAATTCACCAGGTCGGTTCTAAAATCACAAACTTTATTTTATCCAGCTGTAAAGTATCATTAGTAAGAGAACTATCATGCCGACATATATCCATTTATTTCATAGTCCCTTCTCTGACTTGGGAGAAAAGAGACTATCATCGTTTTCATTAAGTGTGTAGAAGTTCACTCTCCCTGACTGACAGTCATATGAACTAACCGTCATATGAATTCATATTTGACGACAGGAATTTCAGCCAGTGACAACTGGGGAAAAATGAATCTGAGCTACGACAGGCCGCGTGCAAATCTGCCCCAATCACACCCCAACCACTTCTGCTCCTTCGCCATTTTGGAGTTAATCGATCTGCCGCAGTCGTTGGTCGCCAGCCCACCATTAGTCTCTTCGAGCGGTGTTTGTTGTGGATAAGGAACAGTGTTGAGGAGAGTACTAGAAGCAAACGCAATATGACTACAACTCCCAGACGGCTACGCGCCTCCCCATTCCACCACCACAGCTCTACAGCTGCCGCTGAGAAAATCCAAAGACTGCCCGATTTCTCGGTCTCTAGGCAATATCCTTGTATACCACCGTCCAAAACCTCCACAACTTTTTTTCTATTATTTAGTTGCAACACTTCAGGTGCGATTAAACTATAGATTCATGAAAATGCAGAGTAATTACCTCACAATGGAATTCAGTGCCTCGACTACTAGTGACCTCTACCCATTATCCAGTGCAGCAACTTTCCATGAGTTATGAACTCCTGTCCGAGTTTCCATCTGTACATCAACGCGGTAGAACACACAGACCATTCTCGCAAGACGTAACAATACTGGAAATCTCATCTGCAAACCTCCAGCACTAAATATTACTTCTATATGATGAAGTGAATGCAGGATTTCAATAAACTATTCAGGGAAGGCAGCATCTATTGAAAGGAAGAGAGTCGACATTTTAGACAAGACCCTTCCCTTTCCGCATTGGCACTGGCTCTTCAGCCCCCCCTTTGCATGACGACCAGGTAAAATAGTTCGACTCGCATGCGTTTCTCCCATCACCACTTTGGCAAGAATGTGCTTGAAAATGCTGATGGTTCTTTGCCCTGCGTTAAGTGTTTATGACTAACCCTTTCCTATCCAGAACTTATCCACTAAAGAGGTAGAGTTTGGTCTCCTAAAGAGATGAACGTGGTTATTCCCAGGAGCCTGGCTGGATATATCGCAGATTATTGAGAGAGGCATGAGGTGAGATTACTTGGATTTGATCGATATATTTGTGTTCTCTCCAGCCATGAAGAACATCTCAGAAAAGCTGTGATGAATCATATTCTATTATTTAAGAAAGTGAGTGGATAATCCTGGCAAGGTTAGACTCCAGTCAGAGGGGGAAAGCTACTGCAGTCGGTTCTTACGGATAGGATGTAGATTTATCGAACACCACACACATAAGCAGAATACCTGATTCTTCGAAACTTTGACCACCTGTTTTCTGGCCTAGCCTCAGTGAGCCGGACCAGGACAATGGCATATCATACTCCTCCCATTTCTGAATCTGTCCAAGTCTCTGCTCAGTATTACAATTAAACCTTTATTCATCACTTCCTCCGGCAACTCATTCCACACTCACAGTGCCCTCTGATTGAAGAAGATCTCTTGCATGGACCCCGTAAACATTACACTTTTTAACCTTAAAACATGACCTCTTGTTCTAGTTTCACCAAACTTGAGGGGGAAAAGCCTCAGTTTTGGTGAGCCAAAAGCTGTTGATCCTTTCCTTCCAACACCGGTCCTCAACTCCTAGGAACACCATTATTAATTTTCACTTCTTGATATCTTCCCCGTAGTCAGGTGTCACAAGCTGCACGCATTGCTTCAAAATTGTCCACACTGACGTCCTCTGCAACTTCAACATAACCATAACATGGTAGGCATTGATCGTGTGGGTAGTCAGAGTTTCCCCCCCCCCCCGGGGTGATATGGCTGGCAAGAGAGGACACAGATTTAAGGAGCTTTGTGGTAGGTACAGAGGAGATGTCAGGGGTAAGTTTTTAGCGCAGAGAGTGGTGAGTGCATGGAATGGGCTGCAGGCGACGGCGGTGCAGGCGGACACGATTGGGTCTTTTAAGACACGTATATGAAGCTCAAAATCAAGGTAACACAAGGTAATTTCTCATTTAAGGGCAAGTTCGGCACAGCTTTGTGTGCTGTAGGTTTTCTATGTTTTGATCGAAATTGTGTACGCTGTACTTGGCTTAATGAAGGACATTATGGTAGATGTTTTCCTTATAAACCAGCCGTGGAAGAATGGAACTGCACACCCGTGTCCCGCTTGTCTCTGCAGAACACAATTCCCTATCATTCCCGGTGTAAGACCTAGCCTGGTCCTTCCTGGAAAGGGGCAACACCTCACAACTCTCTGCAGGACACTCCATCGGCCACGTGTCCAACCCACATATCCAACTGCTTCACTCACGACCCATGTTCTGATGAGCTACCTCGCTGTCCGATCACACTCTGAAACTTGGCGTCATCTGCAGACCCACTTTGAAATATTGCCATTGAAATGCACATACTTATGTATCCTGTACTTTAGAATATCTTCCAATAATTTAACAACGACAGACGTCAGGCTCACCTGCCTCCTCGAATTCCCCGGCTTATCGTCAGAGACTTTCTTCAAATATGGAAGCTAATCGCTGCCACCTCACATGTGGCTCAGATATCTTAAATACGTCTGCCAAGGCGCCTGCAATGTCCGAATTAACTTCCCGAAAGGGTCAAGGGGATATCTTATTTGAAAGCGAATTTACAGTATTGGACCATAAGATGTGAAGGCAGAATCTGACCATTTGCCCAACCGATTCTCCACCGCCATTTCATCGTGGCTGATACTTTTACTCCAAATACCTCACCTCCATCCTTCTCTCTATCTTTTCATGCCCTGACTAATCAAGAATCTTAGCCTTTACCTTATGATTTGGCCTCCGCTGTTGATTGTGAGGCCTCTCCATTGCGTTATAATGTCTCAAAATTACATACTTGCATTTTTTACGTTGTTGTCTCCTTAAAATGTATGCAAACTTCGCATTCGACTTGCTCACCAGATATGAACTGCAAATAAAACTTCCGGGAATCCCGCACAAGGGCGCACAAGTCCCTTTTCGCCTCGATATTTCCATTGGTCTACATTTAGAAAATACTCAACGAAGAGCGTGGCCAACATCCTGAAAAGGGAGGTGTAGCATCCAGATGTCCCTAGCACCCTGCTGAAGACAAGTGCAGAGATTGTTGGGACACAAACACAGATATTTAAATTATCCTCAGTGACAGGTGAGGTACTGGGGGATTGGAGGACAACCAATGTTGTTCCGCTGTTCAAGAAAGGCTCTAAATTAAACTAAGAGATTGTACATTGGTGATCTTGACATCAGCAGGAGCAGATCTACTGGAACATATGCGCAGGAACCGAATGTATAAGTATTTGGATAGATGTAGACTGATTAAGGATAGTCAGCATGGCTTTGTGCATGGTAGGTCATGACTAACCAATCTTATAGAATCTCTTATAGAGTCAATGTTATCAGGAAAGAGGATGAAGGCAAGACAATGGATGTTATCTACATTGACTTTAGCAAGGAACTTGACAAAGTCTCATATGGGAGGCTGGTCATCTGCTCAATTTGTGGGGAAGGATTCACTTGGTCATCTGACCTAATGGCACACTAGCGAGTTCACACCGTGTAGCATCCATTCTCTTGTTCGGTCTGCGGGAAAGGATTCACTCAGTTATCCCACCTATGGAGACACCAACGAGTTCACACTGGGAAAAAGCCACTTACCTGTACAAAATGTGGGAAAGGATTCACTCAGTCATCTGATCACCTGGCACACCAACGAGTTCACACTGCGGAGAGGGCGTTCACCGGCTCAGACTCTGGGAAGGGATTCTCTCAGCCAAATCAACCAAAGGTGCATCATTGAGTTCACAGTGGAGAGAGGCTGTTTAGCTGCTGTTAATGTGGGAAGGGATTTACTCTGTAATCTAACCTTGTGACACACTACCGGGTTCACACTGGGGAGAAAGATTCAATAGACTGCATGCTGTATATATTCGTTCATCACTGTTGCTGAATGCAATTTGAAGAGTGACTGTCGGTGCTGAACTCTGCAATTATTTCTGCTGCTCACCACATCCAGTTCTTCACACTGGCCACTGGGCATTGGAGGAGTTTCTTCTGATGCATATTCACAGTTAATGGGACCGGAGTTTAATATTCTGGATCTTTGTCAAATAACTCTGTTCTATGCTAAACTCTGTCTCCGGTACATAAAGAATTTATAACACACATAGTGCACAGTAGAGAGTTAACTCAGGCCAGTTGGACCATGCCAGTGATTCAGTTCCACGTCAGTCCTTTTAAATCCTCCCCTGTTGTTCATCTCTGGCACTCCCTGTGGTGATGGGTTCCAAACGGTCACTTCTCTGTGGGTGAATAGGCTTCTCTTGAATTTTCCGCAGACTGAAAATGTCGAGCTGAATGCAGTTGCAGCTGATATGTTCTTTGCCCCTGAAGTCTCTGTGCTGAGAAGGAATGACATTGATAGTTAACCAATTATTTAAGGACTTAACCTCATTATTTGGTGCTCATTTCCACATTATGGGTCATATTCTCTGCTTCTAAATTGTTAACAGATAAACACAGAAAATCTACAGCGCAATACAAGCCCTTTGGTCCACAAAGTTGAGTCGATCTTGTCCCAACCTTAGAAATTACTAGGGCTCCCCATTGCCCTCCATTACACTAAGCTCCATGTACGGATGCAAAAGTCCCTTAAAATAACCAATCGTATACGCATCCACCACTGTTACCGGCATCACATTCCACACACTCACCACCTTGCGTAAAAAAGCTAACCCCTGAAATGTCTTCTGTACCTACTCCCAAGTACCTTAAAACTGTGCCTTGTTGTGGCAGCCATTTCAGCCCTGGGAAAAAGTCATTGACTATCCATACGATTAATGCCTCTCATCATCTCATACACCTCTATCAAGTGACCTCTCATCCTTCTGCGCTCCAAGGAGAAAAGGCCGAGTTCACTCAATCTGTCTTTATGAGACATGCTCCACAATCCAGACAATATCCTCGTAAATCTCCTTAGCACCCTTTCTATGGTTTTCACATCGATCCTGTAGTGAAGCAATCAGAAATAAGCACTGTACTCCAAGTGGGGATTGACCAGGCTCCCATATGTCTGGGAGGGTTGTTGGAAAACACCACTGAGCTCTAAAGACTGAAAGCAGAATGGGAAACCATTAGTTGGATTTTCAGTATAGCAGAGTCAGAAGCCAGAGGTGGGTCTGCACAGAGCAGAGTTTGGAGCTCTGGATGATGGTCGGGGTAAGAACGTATGATGATCAGAAGGGAATCAGCAGCAGGGCGTGTCAACGAATGACAGGGTAGCAACATTTGGAAGCTGATTAACAGAGAAAATAAGCTGGTTGTCTGATTGATGACACAAACAATGCCTGTTGTGTTGGAAGCAGTTATATCTATTGAGGGATGTTCCTGTTTGTTTATCCTGTCATATTACATCTCAATAGTTATTATGGACAGTCCTATTAGTAATAATGTATGGTTATCATATAATTTATAAGGTCTGGACTCTAAAACTGGGTCAGGATTGAATTTGTGGTGCCTTTGTGCAGTTACGGTGAAAGATATATGCCATTTAACTGTATCTGTGTACGTAATCAGATTGAGTTCAACAGATACAGGATCCCAGAATGTGTTGGACTGTGTCTGGTATCTCTCGGCATGCTCTGCATTTATCGCCTTGTTTGTTTGTATTTTTTGGCATTTGTGTTTTTGTTTTTATCTTTGATAACCACCTTGTCCTGTATTTCTGCAAGGAACACCTGGGTTACAGAGGTAGGCAGAGGTAGCTGTGGCTCTGTTGGTGACAAATAAATTCAAATCATCAGAAAGTTGACTTGGGATTGGAATGTGTTGAATCATTCTGGGAAGAACGAAGGAACAGAAAGGTTGAAAAGGCTCTGATGCGAGTTATCTGGAGTATATCTTCCACAAAATACAAGGGGAAATAGAGAATGCTAGCCAAAACTGGCAATGCAACAATAGTCATGGAAGATAGTCATTCAGACATATTGGGTAAATTTAGTTTGGCGCTGGATCT
The DNA here is from genome assembly GCF_030144855.1 of Hypanus sabinus. Classification (NCBI taxonomy): domain Eukaryota; kingdom Metazoa; phylum Chordata; class Chondrichthyes; order Myliobatiformes; family Dasyatidae; genus Hypanus; species Hypanus sabinus. The sequence continues at coordinate 337,120 of NW_026781345.1, forward strand.
CAAGAGATTGTAACTCCAGAATGTCCATTAGATAACTTATCAGAGCATCTCCTGGTTGTGGCCAGCTGGGAATCAGCTATTCTGGATTTGCTGTTGTGCAATAGACCAGAAGTAATTAAACCACTTAAGGGAAAAACAACCCGGAGGAGAAAGTGATCTTAATATAACGGAAGTCGTCCTGAAATTTGAGAAGGAGAAACTGAAGTAAGATGAATTACTGCAACCGTGGAATAAGGACAATTACAGAGTCACGAGAGAGGCCATACTTGATAGGAAAGAACACTGGCAGGGATGACGACCAAGAATCAATGACTGTATTTTTGGAAGCAATTCGGAAGACACAGGATATATGCATGCCAAAAAGGAAGATCTATTCTAAAGACAACATCATACAACCGTGCTGAAGAGAAGACCAAACCAACATAAAAGCCAAAGAGAGGACATATAACAGAGCAAAAGTTGCTGAGAAGTCAGATGGTTGGGAAGCTTTTCTAAACAAACAAGAGGCAACTAAAAAGTAATTAAGAAAGAAAAGATGGAATCCCAATCTAGCTAATTACATTGATAGGAAATGTTTCCTCAGATACGGAAAGTGCAACACAGAGGCAAGAGTGGTTATTGGACCAGGGAAAGCAATGTCTGAAGGGGTATGGGGGACAAGGAGACGGATAAGCATTGATAAGGATATGAACTGAATATGTATTTCACATCAGTCTTCATTGTGGGAGCGGGATGGTGGCTGTCCAGATGTCAGTGGTCAGAAATGTGTGAAGTTGCCGTAACTCGAGAGAAGGTTCCTGGGATGCAAAGAGGTGTGAAGGAAAGTAGATAACTTGGACAAGATGATGTACATCCCAGCATCGAGCAAGTGGTGGCTGAAGAGATTGTGGAGGTATTAGAATTGATGTTTCAAAAATCACTGGAGTCTGCTATTTTTTGCATAAGACTGAAAATTTGGAAACGTCACTCTACTCTTCCAGAAGGAAGAGAGATGGAAGAACGGAAATTTTCTGACAGTTAGTCTGACTTCATTGGTTGGGTAAATATTGCAGTCAGCTGTTGGGAATGTGTTTTCAGGGCACGTCAAGACACATGATAAAATCGGCAATTTCAAGCGTATTTACCTCAGGGGAAAATCCTGCCTAAAATGTGCGTTGCAAGAATAAAAAAAAAATGGCTGATTGGCAGGACGCAGAGGATAGTAATAATGAGGACATTTTCTCGTTGGCTGCCGGTGACTAGTGATGTTCCACAGGACTAGGATGGCAGAATCGATAGCTTTATTGCAAAGTTTGCCGAATACATCAAGATAGCTGGACGGCCAGGTAGTTTTGAGGAAGCAGAGAGGCTATAAAAGGACCGACGATCAGAGGAATGGGTGTAAATGAAGCAGGTGGAATACCGTGCAGGGAAATTGTGTAGTCATACACATTGGAAAAAGGGACACCGGGGTACGCTATTTTCAAGTAATCTCAACTTCAGAGCACTTGTGCAGCATTCCCAAAAGAACAATTTGTAGGTTGTGTCGGCGGTGACGAAGACAAATGCGATTTTATCATACATTTCAAGAGGACGAGAATAGAAAAACAGGAATTTAATTTTGAGGTTTTGTAAAGCATTGGTGATACTTCACTTAGAATATTCTAAGCAGTTTTTGGCCCCTGAGAAAGGATGGACTGACACTGGAGTGAGTTTATGATAATGACTCCAGGATTTGATGTCTTCTCATATGTAGAACATTAGATGGCTCTGAACTTGTGGCACTGGAATTCAGAAACTGAAGGGTAATATAATTGAAATGAACTATTGAAACAGAATAATGCCATTCGGCCAATCTAGCCTGTGCCAACCCTTCTATCTTCCGAGTTCCTGCAACTTCCACTGGGACCATATTCCTTCTTACACCTCGCACCATGAACCCATCCAAATTTCTATGAAATGTTGGAATGGAACCTGCCAGTTGCTCTGGCCGCCCATTCCACAATCTCATCTCCTCTGAGTGAATAAGTCTCCCCTCATTTTTCTCAAAGAATAAGTAATGATCTTTCAAGAATCACTAGATTTGGGAATGGTTCAACAAAGTTGCAAATATCACTCCATTCTTTAAGAAGCGAAGGAGGCAGAAGACAGGAAATCATAGGACAGTTAGAAGGACCTTAGTGGTTGGGATGATCTTCAAAACCATGAACGATGATCTTTCGATGTACCTGGATGAGCATGATAAATTAGGCCAACGTCAGCATGGTTTCCCTCAGGGGAAATCTTGCCTGACAAACCTGCTGGAATTCTTTGATAAAATTATAGGCAGAGTACAGAAAAGAGAATCAGTGAAAGTTGTTTGTTTTAATTTTCAGTTTGTCTTTTACAAGATGCTCTACATGGGGCTGCTTAACAAGATCACAGGTCAGGGTATTACAGGAAAGATATTGGCATCAATCGCAGATTGGATTATTTGCGGGAGGCAAACATTGAGAGCAATGCAAACCTGTTATGTTTTCTGGCGGTAGCTAATGGCGTTCTGCTGGGTTCTGTTAGATATCGATGATTCGATGAGAGAATTGATGGCGTGGTTACCAACTTCGCAGTTGATATGAAGGTAGGTGCTGGGCAGGTAACTTAGAGTAAAACGGGTTCTGCAGAAGTACTCAGACAGGTTTGGAGAAGAGGCAATAAGGTGGCACATGAAATACACTCTATGGACTGCAGTCTTATGTCAGGTACGCAAGTTCTGTCAGCATAACGCTGCACGAACATTTTTAGCAAAACACTCCGATTCAATACGGATTTCATTTTGTTGCAGACAAAAATGCTATTTCGATACTACAAGTCCATTTCCACAGTGGTGGAGAAGTGCCCGATCGCCCCTCATCAACTGTATACTCTCTTCCAACTCCTACATCACTTCCCATTTCTGTAAAACCCTCCGACCCCGACAGCACTCGCCATCTCTGCAAAACCTTCTATCATCCAGCCTGATGCATTCAGGTGACAGCTGACTGTCCGTGCCTTATGGCATGGTTTATAAAACACCCTCACACTTTTTGCAAACATACCGATTTACATGGATACCTTGATTAAGCCTCTTCCCAAATTGCCTCCTGAAGAAAAGATGTATTCCGCTTTCTCAGTCCCGTTGTCCCCGGCATATCTGTTCACAGGATGAGCTTGACCTTTCTGGGACATGAGAGATGGTCTCTTCCTTCACAGAAATAGTTTCCCTTCCTCCACCGTTGATGCTGATCTCAGTCCAATCGGTTCTATTTCCTGAAAATCTGCCTTCACTTCATCTTACCGTCCCTTTAAGTTTGGCAGAGTCCATTTTGTCCTTACCTGCAAACCCACTAGACATCTGTGGCAGACTCTTCAGGTTAGAGTAATAAGCAGTGCTGAGATAATTAGGCCAGCTACTTTGGCAATGGGATTTCCGGGCACGGCCAGGAAAAATGAGCAGACTTGTCCATGTATAGCCAGCCTGGATCAAGCCAGTTACCTGTGCATTGTAGGGATCATGTCAGTCTCCCAGCTTCGCGGTCGGCCATATCTGCACATGCTGTGCGGAGCTTTAGCTCCCAGTGGACCGCGTTCGGGAACTGCGGTTGCAGCTCGATGACCTTGGTCTGGTAATGAAGAGCGAGGAGGTGCTAGAAAGGAGTTATAAGGAGTGAAAGGAATTAGTCACACCGGGGCCACGGGAGACAGACTAGTAGGTACCAGTCACGAGAGGGAACGAGAACATTCAGGGACTAGAGAGTATCCCTGGCAACTGTGTCCGTTCCTCTGGCGCCGAGATCGGCCCTGTGGTTCAGAAGGGTAGGGAAGGGAAGAGGAAGGCAGTAGAGGTGGTGGACTCTCTAGTTAGGGGGTCAGATGGGCGATTCTGTGGACGCAGTAATGGAACTCGAATGGTGTTTGCCTCCCAGGTGCCAGGGTCCGGGATGTTTCTGATCGCGTCCACGATATTCTGCAGTGGGAGGGAGGACAGCCAGACGTCGTGGTACGTAGTAGTACCAATTACATAAGTAGAAAAAGGGAAAAGGTCCTGAAAACAGACTACAGGGAGTTGAGAAGGAAGTTGAGAAGCAGGACCGCAAATGTAGTAATCTCGGGATTTTCTGCCTGTGCCACGTGACAGTTAGTATAGGAATGAAATGAGATGGAGTATAAATGCGTGGCTGAGGGATTGAAGCAGGGGGCAGTGATTTAAATTTCTGGAGCACTAAGACCTCTTTTGGGGCAGGGATGATCTGTAAAAAAATGAATGGTTGGACTTGAAACCCACGGGACCAATATCATATTTTGGAGACTTGCTAACGTTACTGGGGAGAGTTTAAACTGGACTTGTTGGGGTGTGGTAACTGGGGAAGAGGCGGTTGGCTCACAAATAGAGGAAACTTGGAGACAGTGTGTGAGAGAGGATAGGCAGGTGATAGAGAACGGACGCACTCAGACCGACGGTTTGAGATGTGTCTGTTTTAACGCAAGGAATATTGTGAACGAAGCGGTTGAGCTTAGAACATGGATCAGAACTTGGAGCTATAATGTAGTGGTCATTACAGAGACTTGGATGGATCAGGGATAGGAAAGTGCCGGGTTTTACATGTTTTAGAGAGGACAGGGAGGGGGGCAAAAAGGTGGGGCGTGGCAATGTTGATCAGATAGTGTCAAGCCTGCAGAAAAGGTGGACGTCAAGGAGTGGCTGTTTACGGAGACTCTGTGGTGGACTTGAGGAACAGGAAAGGGTCAATAACTGCACTGGGTGTTTTGTACAGGCCGCCCAGTAGTAACAGGGATACCGAGGAGCAGATAGGGAAACAAATCGTGGCAAGGTATAAAAATAACAATTGACATGGTGGGACATTTGGCATCTCCCAAGAGCAAGTGGTGTAGATGGGCTAGAGTTTGTTAGGTGTGGAGTTCTCCTTCGGTACGTTCCGATGAGACAGGGAAGTTATGGTAGGGTTTGGGCGCGAGGAAAGTTTGCCCGTCAACCTCTGTTTTGAGACTGGCAAGGAAGATTTACCGCAGAAGACTTCTTTGCAGTATGTGTCCGAGATGAGAAGGGAGTTGAAAAAGGCTTATGAATTAGCTGAGGTCTCGGCTACCAAGCAGAATCAAAGAAATAGGAGGAGGTATGATCAAAAAGTTAACCTGCTAACGCATGCCTGAAGACTGATTATTCATAAAAGTCTGGGGCTACCTGGGAAGCATACGTTTTCTGACCGCCGGGAGTTACCCCCTATGTAATGGAGACTCAGGTGTCGAAAGCACCAGAGTTATGGGCGATACCAGCGGATGAGAATGGACCTGTCACGATTCTGCATCGGAAAAACCTTCTACCTCTTGGGCAAGAGTTGCGTGTTAACCCAGAGCCTGACCTGGACCATACAACTAGAAAGAGGACTCTGCGGCAACGTGGAGAGACTCAGAGGAACGAGGAAAAAGGGGCTGTGGTATATGCTGCCCTTAGCCAACTCCGCAAACCGTGAGGAAGACATTCTTATCCTTTCCCACGCTGAGGCAGGTGAACTTGGCGGGGTGAGGAGGGGGAGGGTTTAGTAGAATTAGCAGGGCTCAGTCAGGCTTGCAGCTAGAGCAGGAAGAGTGTGTAGTCTCCACAGTAACTGGGGATGCAGCTGAGCAGAGGGTTCGGATTTGCAGGAAGACAGGATTGATAGACCGGGGGAAGCCTCGTCATGTACACTAGAGGTGACCCAGTGGGTCTCTGAAACTGAAGGAGTAGTTGATGGGACAATGAGGTCTCAAAGAAATAGGAGTCCCCCGAGGTAGGCTTGCCTATGTAGCACCAGGGGAACAGAGTGCTACGAATATCCCACTGGGGAGATATGTCACTACCCTTTACAAGTGGATTAGAGTTGCTGACATCACGAAATTCTACTGAAAACGGTGTTATTAATCTGAGATGACAGATTACTTCCAAGTCATCAGGAAATTACTATTTTGGTATGGGAAGAGTGTAATCCCCCGGTTCTTACTTTTACTGTTATGGTGTATGTGTTTCTTTTTAGGGGTTCTGTAAAAATAGCTTGTTTTCAGCTTGTTTGGCTTGTGGTGGAACACAAGAGATGAGGAGACTTGGGCGCCATCCAATTCGGATGGTAGAATTCAGGGGATGTTTCTCTGGAGAGGGACACTAAGGTTGGGCTTCGGCTTTTCTTTGGCGGGCAATGGGGAGAGAAGACGCTGTGGAGAACCGCTCGAAGCACAGAATCTGATGGGAGAACCGTTTGTTCGAGATGGGTTGCGAGCGACGTTCGGAAAGCGGTGTGTTATTTCATGATGACAGAGGGCCCAGTGCGTGCGGGACAGAGAAGTTCCAGATGAGTTTCAAATTCTGCACATTTGACTGTTTAATTTGGATTGGGCTTTTTTATTTTTATTATTCTTTACCAGCCTTTCAGTTAAGTCAAGATTCATAAGTATATCTCCTTTAATCATGTGCAGCGGACACTCTGTTATTTGTAACAGGATAGCAGATTACACAGCATCCACGCAAACAAGGGTTTGAGGTGGACTCGAGGTCTCAAACTCACGAGTTCGGTGGGAATTAAGTGTGCTTTCCTTAGACTTACGCAGCCAAGGAAACCGGGGTGTTTCACCCGTATATCAGTGCATGTGGCCAGACACATAAAGATCAGAATTTAACGGAATAGGGAATTAAAGTGGCAGGAACTAAATCGTCGACGATATGCAGGCGCTGTTTCTCATTCGCCTGTCGTTAGTCCAAAGCACAGGCGACGTGCCTTTAAACGTTCCATGAAGCACACAGAATTAACAGATGTACCACTCCATCACTGTTTCTCTGCGTGGTGTGAAAAAAAAACTGTATGAACATCGAACATAGATATTTACAGCTCATTACAGGCCCTTCGGCCCACAACAGAGAGACCTACTCTAGACACTGCCAAGAATTTCGCTGGCGCTTCGCCCGCTATTTTGCTCAGCTCCGTGTACTTGAATCACAGTGGACGTGCCTCATCCAGGGCCAGGACATAATGATGTCGAGGGCCAAATAGCTCAGATTTCTCTCCATTGGCAGAGGGACAGAACTTCAGAGAAACCCGCGTTGAGAAGCTTCCAATATTGGAAAAGTACAGCGGCGACATGGAAACTGAGAGAATGGAATAAAGCTTCAAATGAGGAGTATGATGGTGGAGAATGGATGCAGGAGGGCAGAGCTGAAGAGAACCATGGAGTGAATACAAGAAACAGAAATGAACTGAATCAAACTTCCACACTTAAGACAGGATACAATAGAAAGGAAACAGAGAGACTTTCCCCCAGGTGAGGGGTTAGGAAATGGGATAATCTGGAACTGTGACGTGGAAAATACCCTTCAGCCCATGTAGTGCACGATTGCAACATTACACCCGAGATTCCGCGGAGGCGCAGTCTTTCAAATACTTCAGAATATTCATTTTTAATATAAATCGATGAGATTAGATGCGGAAAAAGGAAAAACTTCGTGGGAAAATATTAGCAGTGATAATGTCTCATTAAGGAATAGCTTTTGCATGTATTTCATACGTCCATCCGGATTTCCGCGAATTTTCGCAGTGTGATCGCTGTTCCCCAGTTATTACCCAGGAGGATATGCTCTATTCGTTCTGCTGGAACGCTTTCAGTTACGTGTCCTTTATCATTTGGGGAATTTTGGTACATGAGTTTTTGTCGGGAGCGTATCTCGCCCAGTTTTCCACTGAGACAATGCTCAAGAATCGAAGGAATGGACAGGCTACGGACGGATGTTACTGCTGAATTTTCACCTCAGGTAGCCGAAGGATGGACGTCTACGGTGGAGGGAATGCCATGCGGGAATGACTGAGATCATGGGACTGATTCAGATGGGACTTTGGAGTGATTTCCATACAAGTGCATGAAATTATACACCCAGCGTTCTGGATTCAGCTGTCGTTAGACATGTAAAGATCTGTCTTCAATTTATTCCCCTAACTCCGTTTATCGTTTGTGGCTCTTAAATGTATTTTTCTCCCTTCACCGATTCCACATCGCTCCCCTTATCGTTTCCTTTCTTGAATATTGAGATTACTTCTCTTTCTATCGGTATAGGAATGCCATGGGGGAAAATTCCGGTTAACAAAATTGATCTATAGACAGCCCGGAAAGTAGTTCATCTCAGCGAATACAGAATCAGTTTGGTCTTGTGACGGGGACGGCATGTCTCACAAATGTGACTGTGATTTTAAAGGAATAATCTCGACGATTTAACAAAGCAGGAAGACAGAGGGAGTTTGGAAGGACTTCAGTAAGGTTTCTAAGAAGACTCCGATGACAGATACGGGGACGCCGAGATGAATTGGCAAACTAGTCACAATATCAGCTCGGTAAATGGATGCAAATGGTCGCGTGCGTGTGTCTCTCTCTTCCCGGACGCCGGCTATAAGCGGCGAGTGTAGATTTACTGCTGGGTCCTTTATTGTTCACAAAACCGTATGTGAATCAAAAAGTGACTTAATGCACTTTGTGAAAAAAAACTTCTGGGAGGACATATAGACCTTGGCAGGGACGATTTTAGTTGTAACCTTGCAATGCTAGGACATACCTCTCTGAATGCAGTGGGACAAGTGAACAGTACATGTGTTTTTTGTTATACGTGCATTGTACGCCGAAACTTTGAGTGGAAGAATTCCGACTCGATCTTACAGCTGTACGGAGCAATGGTCAGAGCAGGGTGACAACAACGGGTGCAATTCTGATTCCCACGCCATGTGAAGGATTTTGTAAGAACTGAATAATGGTAGATCAAAATTCACGTTTGTTTCTGGACTGTGGGGAAGGGGATAAATTATACGGAGAAGTGTGTTTGTTTCAAATAGAAAATGATGTGAATGGTCCTTGTAGAAGTTTTTCAATTAAGAGGAGGTGTATATTGTACAGTTAGCCAACAGCTTTGTCTTTTCCTACGTCAGCAGTGGCTAAACCTACAGGCACGTGCATACACAGACCTGAAGACATTCTTTTTTCGCCCCCTGTGCGTGGTTATATCTACAGCAGACGTGCTCTATGTAGGTGATAATAAAATATTGGAAAAGTGTTTGTATAGCCTTTGGTTACAAATGCAGAGAGGGATACGGGCTGTATTATAGCTCTGGGGATTGGCATAGTTCGCCATAGTCGAGCTGGGGCAGAATCTATGCAATATTGATCCCCCGCTGCAATCTATAAGAAGGTGGCTCTGTCACAGCGCTGACAGCAGCGAATCTACATTACCAGTATAAAAGTCATTGCGATTGCTCCAAATTTACCCGAGTTACCCTGCGGCCAGATAAGCCCTGAGTGTCAACGCAGCTGTGAAACGGAAAGAGTGAATGAAATCAACTGAGTGATCAGATACGGGGAACGTTGATGACGTCACGGCCGTCAAGGACGCTTCTTGAGTGTTATTTTGTTCCAAGTCAATAGCCAGACCCATTATACTTAAACACATAAAACTCCAATGCACATCGCGACCCAATGGCGGGTGCCCGATGCGGAGAATTAGCGGTTAATGAACGTTCGACCTTTAGGAACATGTGCTTTGCGTTCCTTGTGCTCTTTAAACAATATTGAAAACAAAGTCCAAGGAGATTTTAACACCCGCCGCATTTCTTCTCTAAACTTAGCCTGGGTCGCTGTATAAATGCAGGTGTTCGTGCAGGAGCTCAGGTACATCAGCATGTAGCCGGCTTCAGTGGCGACGTAGGCAGAGTCGGTGTAATTGCCGTCGTAATGCGCGGTTCCTGTGAGTCGGGTGGTAGGAATGGTCACGGCGGCCGTCAGCCACAACAGAATGAAACTGCCGGACACACTAAAGAGTAAAATGATGGATTTCCGGCGACTTTCCATCTCCGGATCTTTCTGTGTTTGACTGCTGTGACCGCGCAGTCCGCGGCGAGCTTTACTGGCTAATAAAATGCGCCTTACTGTCACACAGTTAAACAGGGCTATCAGAACAAAAGGTAATATAACAGTTAAAATACTCTGCAGAATGGAGACTGAGGCTCCCACAAGAGACGTCTTGAACCACGAGCTCCGCTTACAGCCCCATTGAATACCGTTAACTACACTGACGGGTTTAAACTCAAATAGAAACGGGACGTTCTGTAAATGCAACAGGAGCGCCACGGTTATAATGCCGGAAACAGCTGTCCGCACTGTGCAATATTTCGCTTTCAGCTTCTGACAACAGATCGCTACAAATCGATCGACCGTGAACAGGACAGTGAACCAGACCGAAGATTGCAGGCTGGTTACATTGATGTACATACCAACCTTACAGGCGGATGTGTAGGACAGGAAGGATATTGGATACTGGTACATGACGATATGATACCCGATTACACAGAACATAATCACCATGAGATCTGCCGTTGCCATGGCAACCATGTAGTGGGATATACATTTGGAAAGGCCGCAATTCCCTCGGAAGAGGACCACTATTGTCAGTAGGTTCGCTAGGGAAAGAGATACAAAGTGTGAATTACAAATAGGGCGAGGAGAAGTGTTACACTTTTATAGCTCTTACACTTCGATATATCTGCCATTTTTGATCAAATTTATTATCACCTTCAAGGTGTGATAGGGAGAAATTAATTCAAATATCCAGCTGGACACTCCATTCTTGTGATGGCTATATTTACTATAATTCCCAACTGGTAAGAGTGAGACATATTATCAAAGGGGAGAGAGAGAGAGAGAGAGAGGGAGGGAGAGAGTGAGAGAGTGAGAGAGAGAGAGAGAGAGAGAGAGAGAGAGAGAGAGGGGGGGGGGGAGGGAGGGAGAGAGAGAGAGAGGGAGAGAGAGAGAGAGGGAGAGAGAGAGAGAGGGAGAGAGAGAGAGAGAGAGAGTGAGAGATCAGCAACGGTGGCAGTTGGTACAATCTGCAACGTTCCCACAGTTCATACTGTTGTACTGCTCCTTCACCAAATGTTAGATCACAAAATACATTTCAATCCGCGGTATCAAATTTACGCTGACAGTGGTCAACTTCGGGGAGGATTGGTCTCTCTGAATTTGAGCACCATCGCCTACGTTGAACTTTGGAGGCGGCGGGGGGAGTGGGAGCAGTGAACCTGATCCTGCATCAGCGTAGAGAGCGGCGACGAACCGTTCAGCAGCAATAGTCTGCCGTGTCTCCGCGCTGGGTTGGTTTCGGCGATAAGGAATACCCAGTGAAATGACTGTTAACAGAAGAGCGTCATAACATTTCAGACAGAGGATGTGTACACTTACCCGGAACACCGAAAGCTGCCAGAATAGGGTAAAATACAATCGCCACATGCCGGATTGTCAGTAGAGCCATTTTTCGGATATTGTACAAAATGTGCCGCACTTCTTGCACTAAGCGCCACTCCGCTGCGTTCTGATCTCGCTGCCCTTTTATGCATTAATCTATACCCCGGTTAAAAAAAAACAACAACAACAACAATGGTTGCACATAACTCGAGTTAGTTACGGTCAGTTAACAAACAATGCGCCGTTTCTACTTCTGTGTTCTCACGGCGCCACAGGGAATACGGAAAGCTCAGTCCATAACACCGTCTGGTAAAGTAGACAATCAGAAACTTTTTAAAGCTGTTCCGCGCATTCCAAATTGAAATGCCAGTCACGACCCAGCACCAATTTCTATTGTTGCCTTCATATTAATTTCATTTGTTCTTAATAGTATTACATCTCCCTGCATATCTCTCAAAGCAAATTATAGCTTTAAGTTAGCTCACGATTTATCCTGAAACCAATCCCACATCATATGAACATTACAGCGAGCTTGAACAGTCTGAGTTATTTGCCTGAAGTAATTGTGGACCGTACGGACTCCATCATTTTATTCCAACTTTATCCATACTTCTTCAGTCACAATGATCTCAGCAGTCCTTTGCGCAGGCATGATTGACAACGATAGTAAACGTGATGCTGGTTCCGAGTCTCGTGATGGAAATGAGGAGCCAATGATGATCCATAATATGCACCACCATTTACTGAGACCTTATTCGGAGCCAGAAAAGCCGATGCCCATTCGGTATTGGTAATATTTGTCACTGAGGTTATTATAGAGATCTTTAGCCTTCAATGATAACAAGCGGGGGTACTTTAACACTGTCGTACAGCGGGAACTTCCATGGCTCCGAATAAGGTCTCAATAAATGGTGACAAATATTATGGATCATCATTGGCTCCTCATTTCCATCACCAGACTCGGAACCAGCATCACGTTTACTATCTCCAGTAAATGTCGTGAAATGTGTGTATAGTACAATACGTCCAAAATCGGCGCTAAAATAAACAATAAAAAATAAATAAACAAGTGAGGTGGCGCAAAAAGAATTCAAACAGTGACGTAGTTTTTTTTTAATTTAGAAAAGTTTAGAAATAATTTAGAAAGTTGATGCTTGAAGAGAATAAGCTCAACTAAGTTATACGAGGCTTAGCGTGAGTTTTGCTGATACTGACGACAACCCCCTGAACTCTTACATAGCCACGGACAAAGACATGAGCAGAATATATTGGGAAGTGTTTAATTTGGGGGGGAGTTCCCATTATGATGCTATGAGGCAGGAACCTGGGGATGAAAACTAGGAACTGATGTGTTCAGGGAAAAGCCCAACAGAAATGTGAAAGTTGTTTAGTGCTTGGCGTTCTGGGTTGGTTTGCCCCACTGAGGTAGGGAAAGGATGGTAACTCGAAGTGGTCATGTCTGTGACAAGATGTGGAATATCCATTCCCGAGGATGAAAAAAGCAGGCATAAGACCAACGAAACAGCGATCATCAGAGATGGTTCTGGGGAGTTACAAAGTCGCCAAGAAGGAGCCAAACAATGGACATCAGGTCATGTCTCTGGTACAGTATGATAGTGTAGGTTTCATCTGTTCCTGCTGGTGCATTTTAGAGAGTGAGAGTGTGGATTTCATACTGTATCTCTGTGTCTCTTCTACAGTGCGAGAGTGTGGATTTCATTCTGCATCTCGCTGACTTTTCTGCAGAGTGAGAGTGTCGGTTTAATTCTGTGCGTATTTGTCTCTAGTACAGTGTGAGAGTATTGGGTTCATTCAGTACCTGTCTTTCTCTTGTATAGTTTAACAGTGTGGATTTCATATTGTACCTCGCAGTCTCTTCTGCAGTGTGAGTGTTTGGAGTTCATTGTGTATCTTTCGGTCTCTGATATCACCTGAGAGTGAAGGGATCATATTTTTTCTTTTTGCTTTTGTCCCATAAATCTGACATTAAATCATCCTGTATAATCAGCAGCATTTTTATTCAAACTACATTTTGCACAACTATACCAAGCTACCTGCAGATGACACCTCCAAATTCATTATACACACAGACCGCCGAACGACAGTAGTTATTTTGGAATAGTACTGCAAAATTCTTTCAGGCGGGAATAGGACAACCGGCTGACAATGTCAATGTTCACACCTAATTATTAACATACGCTATTGCATGAACTTCAGTAGTTCTAGATTCGGAACGGTTCTACGTTATTCAATTATGTAACTGTGGTCGTAGTAGTTGAATTACGGAATGCGGAGTGAGGTATAACCGCTGTAGTGAAAGATAGATGATAAGGTGCAACATCAAAAATAGACAGATTGTGAAGCCAATGTTATATTATACATCATATAATTATAAACACATTCTATAATAGTATAATAAATATTGTAATAAAGCCCCGTAACACGCGTTTTCAGGGTGATGTTGTATTCACTCCTGTATCTTTGTTACCTTTTCCCCCGAAATTGTGGTAGGAGAGTAGTTTTGAGTATTTTCATGCTGCTGTACGTAGATATGTGACAAATAAAGGTCTAAAGGTTTCCAGAAGTTATACCGCGATATGGAGTTTGGATTCTTAAGAATTCATGCCTGACGTTGAAAGCAGAAGTGTGCTTGCACATCACATCTTCCTAATGTTAATGTTACTGTGTCTGTATGTCCCTTTGGCCGAATGGCCAGACTGCGCACAACACTACATCTTTATGCAGACTAGTGTTGCTATAGATCCAGCAGAGCTACCTGCTCTGGCATTCACTGCCGACAGTCAACAGAATCAGATCTCAATTCGGCTGCTAAATTTCCCACCGAACTGGGCGTTTACCTTCAAAGATCTGTCCATGTGCTTCCGGGATCCCCCTGGTCCACCGTTGTAATTCACATTCCAGCATTTGATATGGATCTCCTGGCCTTACGTAGACATTTTGTCTGCATTGTGTCTGCACTTGTGCATTACCATGCATCCTCCAGATTTAATCCGATCATACCAATTGCTTAAACTGCGGCAGTTCCTTTGCAGTAAATGGGATACCTTTTCAAATGCCAACAACTCATCTCAGTTTCTCATATTACTGGAAAATTATTTATTCTCCCTGTCATTTACCAATTCACTTTAGCCACCGACATCAGTAGATGAACTGTTTGCCAATGCTATAGTCGAATATGCATGGTATTCAAGTATTCATATTAGAACATAGAACACAGAACCTAGAATAGTACAGCACATTACAGGCCCTTCGAGCCACAATGTTGTGCAGACCCTCAAACCCTGCCTCACACATAACCCCACCCCAACTTAAATTCCTCCATCTACCTGCCTAGTAGTCTCTTAAACTTCACTAGTGTATCTGCCCCCACCACTGATTCAGGCAGTGAATTCCACGCACGAACCACTCTCTGAATAAAAGACCTTCCTCTAATATCCCCTTTTAACTTTCCACCCCTTATCATAAAGTCATGTCCTCTTGCACTGAGCAGTGGTGCTCTGGGGAAAGGGCGCTGGCTGTCCACTCTGTCTATTGCTCTTAATTTCTTGCACACATCTATCATGTCTCCTATCATCCTCCATCTCTCCAAAGAGTAAAGCCCTAGGTCCCTCAATCCCTGATCATAATCCATACTCTCTAAACCAGGCAGCACCCTGGTAAATCTCCTCTGTAAACTTCATGACTTTTTAAATTTCAAACATCAAACATCAAACATACCCTCCTCCCCTCCAGGAACAAATACACGAATATTAATGCATATTCTAGCAGAATATTAATTCGGAATTATCAGCATTTGGGGAGAATGTAATTCAGCCTCAGTCCATTGCCCTGTACAGACGGTGTTTGCAAGATGGCTGAATTTTGTCCTAGTGCATTGCGAGTGGGCAGAAGCTACGAGCTCCCGTGACTTTACCCTTAGCAGCGAGTTGTTGTAATTTGTACATACGGTTTTGGAGATCTAAACTTGTCTTTCCAATGTAACATAATCCCACAGGACTCTCCAGAACAGACTTATTATTCCTACAGGACTGAGCAGAAATGAGGTATGATTTTCGTTTCATGGCGAGCTCCTTTCGACACACGGGGTGGAATGGCAGAACAACCCACTGTGAGTGAAATCGCATTCCCAGTACACCAGTCCCATCCAGCCACAGTGGAGAAATTCACCTTGTCCCGGAACTGGTGAGAGTTGTTCCTGGAATATGGCACCTGCTCTTGCTGCTCCACATCCAAGAGCAAACGATCCATTCTGAACGTGAACAGACAGTCAGACTCAGAAGGTCATAACTGCTACCGATATGGCACTGACACTGAACACGGTGATTTCCAAGTCACCCATCGCCTCTTTCCTCCTTCTGTCACCTATGCACACAAAGGACGGTATCCCTCTGCCAATGAACGTGCCATTCAGATCGCGTTGGGTCAATGGAAGGAGGGCTGTGCAGTCACATGTTACTCCAAGTATTCACAATTTGGCTCCGAATATTGGTCCGAGACCTCCGGTGTCAGAGCACAGCAGATTCTAAATCAGATTCTCAGACAACAGCCCGAGTGAGATGACACTATCGATGACTTTTGTCTGTACCAAACTATACGAATTTATTTAAGTTCAAAAACTGACTAAACATTATTGGCAGTTTTCCTATTGCTAATCCCTTCAGCAACAAGTATACTGATTTGGATAGAACAGGGTGGGGTTGATGACCCATTAGGGCACAACAGCAGCCGGAGCAACGGAGCTGGCTCTAAGGCGCTGTATATAAGGGAAAGGTCAGGCAGTATTGTAGTGATAGGCGACTCTATAGTTAGGGGGACAGTCAGGAGACTATGACAGCAAATACACAAGGTTGGTGTATTGCTTCCGGGACGCAAGGTTCCAGGATGCATCGGAGTGGCTCAAGGATATCATCAAGCTGAAAGCTGAACAGTCAGAGCTTGTGAAGTGTGTTGGAATGAATGACACAGGCAAAATGAGGAAGAGCTTCACGCAGTGAGTATGTAGAGTTAGGAATGTGGCTGAACAGAAGGACCTCCATACGTACCTGTCTCCGGATTACTTCTGCTGAATCGAGCTGGCGCAAGTCGGAATGGTATGAATGTGTGTCTGAGGGACGATAGTGCAGGCTGCAGGGTTTTAACTCCTTGGGCCATTGGAACGCTTTTTCGGGGAATGGGTGATCCGTACAAGAGGGTCGGATTCCATCGGAACTGGAGGGGAACTAATGGTAAACACAAAGTACACTGCAGATGCTGTGGTTAAGTGAACACGTACAAACACGCTGGATGAACTCAGCAGGTTATTATCCCTGCAAGCGTAAGTGCTACACCAGTCCCGACACCTTCTCTCTTACCACAATTCAGGGCCCCAAACTGACCTTCCATGTGAGGCAACATTTTACTTGTGAGTGTGCTGGGGTCAACTATTACATCCGGTCCTCCCGGTGTGGCCTCCTCTACATCGGCAATACCCAACGCAGATTGGGGGACGTCTTCGTCGAGCACCTCCTCTCCGTCCGCCACAAAAGACAGGACCTGCCGTTCGCCACCTACTGCAACTTTGCTTCTCATTCCCATTCGAATATGTCCATACATGGCATCCTCTACTGCCACGATAAGGCCAAACTCAGGTTGGAGGAGCAACACTTCATATACAGTCGGGTAGTCTCCAGCCCCTTGTTATGAACATCGAATTCTCCAACCGTTAATTCCCTCCCTCTCCCGTGCCCCATCCCACTTAAACTCTGCCTCCTCTTCTAGCTGCCTATCACCTCTCATGACTCTGCCTTCTTCTAGTACCCATAGTGCTTTCCCCTTAGATCCCTTCTTCACCTATCCTGCCTATACCCTCCCTGCTTTCCCTCCCCACCCCTTGATCTTTCCTCGGATTAGTTTTTGTTTTTACCTGGCACCTACTAGCCTTCTCCTTCCCACCCTCCCCCACCTTCTTTATAGGGCCCCTGCCCCCTCTCTTTTCAGTCCTGACGAATGGTCTCGGCCCGAAACGGTAACTGCTCGCTTCAGCGGATGCTACCCGACCTGCCGAGTTCAACCAGCGTGTTTGTCAGGGGAACTAATACCCTGGCCGGAAGGTTAGGTACTGTTTGACGAGGGTTTAAACTAATTTTCCTATGGGCTCGGAACGAGACCACCGGATCAGAAAATGAAGAAAGGCGGAGGCAAAATTCAATTAAGTTATTTGCTGGGCTGAAATCAGACTTCTAATGCGACGAGTACATTACAGATACCAGACGGAGAGCGGGACTAGAATGGATGATGACTATAAAAGGATTTCATAAGTTTAGAAAGCGCAGAGGTGGGGTTAAAAGAACGTGGAGTTGTACTTCTAATCAGGGACAATATTACAGTGCCTTAAACTTACCTACGGACTTGGTCTCTACCCCTGTCTCTCACATTCTCGACTCTCTGGATAAAGAAAAAAAATCTTCCTTATGTCCTTTGTAAAAGTTCGCCCCTCAATTCTGAGGCTGTCCCCTTTGGTTCTGGATACATTACCACTGGAAACATCCTCTGTACGCCCAACTTATCCGTGGCTGTGCGGGTCTTTTGCTATCTAGTTGTTGTAAAGGAATGTCTCCTCAGAGCATGCTGCCAACAGTTACAAAGATCTCTGCCCTTACAATCCAGTGCTAGCTCTTGACGTGGTCTCTGCCCTTGGGACATGGTGCTAGTTGTAATAAAGATCTCTACTCTTACAGTATGATGCCGCTGTCGTAAAGATCTATATCCTTACAGTTCGTTGTCATTTGTCATAAACATGTGTATCTTGCAGAGCGGAGCCAGCTGTTGTAAAGATCAGTGGTCTTACAGAATGGCACCGACTATTGCAGAGATGTCTGTCTTCGGTCTGGTGCCAACTCTTTCAGAGGTGGTTATCCTTCCCATACCGTGCATGGTGTTGCAAATGCTTATGCCACTATAACACAATGCTGATGGTGCTTTTGTTTTAATCACAGCTACAGTGCCAAACTGGGATTGTCCAGATATAGGTATTCAATGTTGAAAACAAATCTACTCTTGTATTGGAGTCTTGTACTGGTCTGTGTCCTTACTGACCGGTGCATCCTCTGGCAGCTGGGTCTGCTTGGAATACAGTGTAAGTGACTTTACAGACGTGTGCCCTTATTTAATAAACTGATCTTGTGGGCCCAGATGGATTACAATTCCCCTGGAGATCAGACTAAGAGTTTGATGTTATTAGTAGCCATGGGATCACTGTGGGTGGGGTAGATCATCCAGCCCATCAAACCTATACTAGCTCCTGCTACAACAACATTCATTCCGTCCCGTCCCCCATTTTTTTCAGACAGCTCGATAAGTTTATTTTCCTAAATAACGTTCCCAGTTCCTCTTCGAGCATGCTGATTGCTTGATCACCCCAACCTGGCAGGCTCTGTGTCCCGCTCGAGAACCACAGTCGCAGACCCAATTGATCCGTTGCCCACTGGGCTTCAATTCATTGACCAATAAACTGGGAACAGTATAGCACAGGAACAGCCCCCTCTACGCAATGTCTGTTTACTGACCATGATAACAATTTATACTGCATGTTTACATGGATGGGGCCTGTGTCCCCAGTGGACCGAAACCCCCAAAGGAATGCACAACTTAATACATGACACCATCTCCTCCTCAGTATCAGTACGTCTGAAAATATCACTATACTCCCTCCCTGACCTCACTTCTCTCCATGTCATTCTCCTTAGTGAACTCCAATGAATACAACTGAATAATTTTGTATATCACATGCTAACTCTGGCAGCAGCCATAGACTCACTCTTTGATCTTGTGTGGTCCTGTGCTCTCCAAGTATACTTACTTGTTCAACTTATCCAGAGGGAATAGTGGCAGAATTGTTTTTTATTGAACAACAGAATGAGCGATTTAAATTGCCAACCTTAACCCGTCATGTCACTATAGTCAAACACACTGCAACTCCGGAACTACTCGAACTCGTGTTTCCGACTTCACAGGAGTTAAACCGCACTCAGTTTAACTCTACCTAATACTAATGTTATTGGACAACTTCATTCCATTCAGGCTGGATGTATAATATTTCCTTCATCGTTAAAACAAAGCTTGACCTGTTTCCCACCGCCCGGTACGACCGGGTATTTCGTAAACTGGTTGGTTTCGCAGGTACCTCCCTCTCCGTGGGCAATGCATAAAAATGTGAACCGTGTACATTGCGCCGCACCCCACGAAGCCCAATGCTATTCTAACCTCTGTACGGTCATCCGAGGCAGTGGAAGGCATGAAGCCTATCATAAAAGCACTTTCGGATCAGGAAGTGCTGCTATCAACCTGTAGTCCTTGTAATTTTCCTGTTTTACCGTTTCCAAAACCAGGCTGTGATAATGAGTGACTTGTTTTTACAATACTTCATGGTTATTAACAAATATATCTATACATCCCGTCGTAGGCGATACCAACGTCATCCACTCCAGTATTCCTGTCACATCGGAATGTTATTCTGTTGTGGATCCTGTTCAGGTCTTACTACATAAGGATAGTCAGTAGTTGTTTATTTTTACTTACAGTGACAGTGGGAAGTGAATTGGACCAGGTTGTATCATGGGTAAACTGAGAGCCTCTCTCTTTATACCGCCGCAGTAAATACTAGATTTATGCACCTTCCGGTTTCCAGGGGAAGTAGAACTTACCAAAAATTTGATTATCTTCTTGTTGCCTCTCCCACCCTGGTTAATCATGAAAAAAGTATTGTGGCTTTGTTGAGAAACCTGGCCTAAAAGTGGTCACGGGGTAACCCTCAATAAACTGCAGGACACTCCACAGTATTTAGAGCACATTCTTTCGTAAGGAACTCGGCAACAGGCAAAAGAACAAATTGCAGCTTTTACTAATGAAGCACCACCCCGCTCCCGAACTGAAATGCTTCCCGTTTTGGGAATTTTCAATTATTGTAGACATCAACTGATGGAGGCTCCTCTTCGACAAGCCGCATTACTGAGCATGTCTGCCGAAATGCAACAGACTCAGGAAAAGAACGCAGCCTTTAATACTCTTAACACCGCGTTGTCAACTTCCTCTGCTCTGGGCATATCTGACAATCCAGCTCATTTCCAATTATTTGTGAATGTACAACAAGGGTTTCCTAGTGGCATTTTAACACGACGACATGGGGGCCTCAGCCCACCCATTCCTTATTATTCTGCACAATTACACCATTTGTAAGAGGCATGCCAGGTTGCCTAAGATCTGTCGTTGACACTGCAATCACGGTAGAAAAGTCCAATCCTATTGTGCTGGATCACTTTGTTGAAGGGTCGAGGCCCGAAACGTCTCTTTTACATAGATGCTGCATGACCTGCTGAGTTCCTCCAGGATCTTGTGTGTAGTACCTTGATTTCCAGCATTTGCAGGTTAGTCTTGTTTGTGATTGTACTCAGACAGCAGTCAGCATCAGGAGGATATGGGGTGCATTCACACAACAGAATTAAGCCCAGGTCATTGCCATCTCTGGAATGCGGTGGTCTTGTCATATAATCTTGCCGGACAGTTTTGTTGTAGTCGTCAAACCACTCAAACTGCATGAGTTATACCGGTGTTATATAACGCTGATCGGCTAAAGGGCGGTGTATCAGTGAGACGGAGCTAGAAATGCAAAAAAATGAGGAATGTTCCGTCAGCAAGCAGTACCACATCATTTAAAGTAATTCTGTAAAAAACACTGTCTTTCAATCCTCAGACACGAGGTGCTTGATTCATTTTCCTTGTGATGAACGGTAGGCTCAGATGATCAAATATTAATTAACATTCCAACCGACTCGACCTTCCCAGCTGAGCGTATCCAGTAATTTCCGTGTTTAAATCGGATTTCAAATACCGATTACAGTTCCAGATAGAACTCAGTTAGATCGAGAGAGAGAGAGAGAGAGAGAGAGAGAGAGAGAGAGAGAGAGAGAGAGAGAGAGAGATCATACAAAAACGTGCAACTTTTTCCCGTGGCTTTGGAATTTTATTACAGTTCAGCGTACAGTTATTATCAGTGTAAATATATGCACTACATACAACAAAGAGATTTATTATTTTGTTCAGTAGGGACCGGGCGAGTGGACAGAGAGAAACAAAGAATAGAAGGCGAAGTAAGAAAACAGAATATCACGAGGCCTTGGGACGTGAACGGAGGTAAAGACGGAAATATGCTGGGACAAAGAGAGAGCCGTCCGGAGATGGAGCCGGAGTTGAAAAATAAACATATGCGTATTTTAGAGAGCTCAGCTGTTCGCGGTTGTTCTACATATCGGCAGTCAGATATAGAGGGAACGTGGTGTTTGAGTCCTGTCTACTGCAGAACGAAACTGGTCGCTCTATGATTTAACATATTTAGTTATCAGTTTCAGCGGGTATTTCACCGCGTTCTTCAGCTCCTCTCTGAACTTGCTCTGAGTCACGGCGTAAATACATGTGTTGGTGCAGGAGCTGAGGATCTGCAGCATCGCCGCCGTGGAGTCTGCGATATAAACAGGATCCACGGCCGAGTAGCGAGGGATTTTTGTAATCCACTGGTAGATATCAATTACCACCCGTGTTAACCACAGAAATATAAAACTCCCGGTTATACTCAACAGTAAAACGACCGATTTCCTTCGGTTCTCCGTCTCTGGATCCTTGTCATTCTTTCCGTTGTTCCGGCCCCGAAGCCCCATTCGGACTTGATTGGCGAAAAAGATCCGTCTAACGGTCAGAACATTGAACAATAAAATCAGAAACAACGGGAGACCAGGCATGAAAATGCGATGAATCATCTCAAATGCGGAAACAACGGGAGACAAGGCATGAAAATGCGATGAATCATCTCAAATGCGGCCCACGAGGGGGACGTAGAGAAGCTCGATTTGATCACGCAACCATGGAAAACTCCATTAATTATCTTCGTAGGTTGCAATATGAAGTAGAAAGGGATACTTTCTAAACAACCCAGGACACTCACTGTTCCGATAACCACAGCCGCTGTTCTTTCCGTGCAATATATTATTTTCAGCTTTGCACAACAAATGGCCACAAATCTGTCACAGGTGAACGCGACTGTCAGCCAGACAGAGATCCCGGTGCTGGCTAAAAGCAGGCAATAAACGACCCTGCAAACGGAAGACAGAAAATCTGAAATATATCATAACAGTCCACTTCAGTAGAGGTTCAGAGAGAGCGACCATGAGATCAGCCACTACCATTCCCAGTAGGTAGCGAGTGATACATTTGGAGAGACCGCACTTTCCACGGAACAGGATAACAATCGCCACCAGGTTAACTGCAAGAGAGAGGGAAGGAAGCAGTGAAATTACTGACGAGTTCAGGAAATTG
This sequence comes from Hypanus sabinus, assembly GCF_030144855.1. Lineage (NCBI taxonomy): Eukaryota > Metazoa > Chordata > Chondrichthyes > Myliobatiformes > Dasyatidae > Hypanus > Hypanus sabinus. The sequence goes on from NW_026781345.1 coordinate 359,737, forward strand.
AGCAGCAGTGTGATAGACTTAGATTAGATCTTGTGATTTGTTTCTGTCTCAAAACCGGACGTAGAACATATGAACCCGCTGACTGTGCATTATTGGCGTGACAGGGAACTTGCCACGAGTTTTGTAAATGTGTTAAATCTGGGGGAAATTATCAAAACCAACGAGAGCGGAGCTGCTTAAAGGCTTTCTCGGCCGCAGTTGAGAGTTGAGAGTTAGGGGGCAAAAACAGTGAAGGATGGACATGAAACAACCGCATCACAGGAACAAAATGAAATCCGCATCTGCCGTTCCCTCTGATCACATTTCTAAAATAAATTAGCCCTTAACGTTGTTCCATTATCCAGTCACACAATTCACACGCAATTCCTACGGACAGACCCACAGAAGGACGACTGGTTCTCACAGATGCGGTATAACCCGGTACCCTCCTGTGCAGACATTTCAATTCACCGTTATTCTATGTATCGGGACAGCGGAGAGGATTTCAATCAGATAGAATCTCGGCTCCAATATGGAACGATGCCTGCTACGAAAGCAAAGGGATTAATATTGCCAGAGCCTTCTGCCCGACTGAAATGCGGGGACTTGACTGGTGACTATGGAAACAAGTAGCGATAAAAACACTTCAGAATAAGAATATTCGTATTAACTCTCAGTTTCTGCCGTTTGCAGGTGTGACAGCGGCATACCGGGAATTCCACCGGCTGAAATAACAGGGTAGTAAATGTCTTCTATCCACCAGATTACTGGATATCCCACCTGAGTGACGCAGCGAACGCTATTGCTCTGAATTCCAAAGCTCGGCAAGACACTCTGGACTGACGTACTGAAACAGGCTATGATTTATACAGGGGATCGATCAACAGTGACAAGTCCCACATTGGACGACTGTTACTGAACAAACAAATTGCATCATCGGCAGTGTCTCAGGGGCAAATAATGTGGAAATGTAACAGGAACACGTCACTGTCAATTGGCTTTACCTCAGTCTGATCCCTCTGTGTAATTGGATCAAAATGTGTAATGAAACCATTAAGTGAGTAATGAGCGGGCTTCATTTACAACGTTCCACAGTTGTATTGGCAGCGGTCACGACTGTTCCCATTTTCCAACCAGAAACTTTCACTGTGGTTCTCTTGCCACAAACAATCCGGAATCGATTTTTCCTGCATATTTGGCAATTTTCATTGTCACATCTGCGATTTTATCTGCAAATAGATCCTGTTTCTGTTACACTGTGAGAGTGTGGAGTTCATTCTGGATCTGTCAGTCTCTGCTACAGAGTGAGAGTGTGAGTTTCATTCTGTATCTGTCAGTCTCTGCTACAGTGTGAGAATATGAGTTTCATTCTGTATCTGTTGGATTCTGCTACAGTGTGAGAATATGAGTTTCATTCTGTATCTGTTAGTTTCCGCTACAGTGTGAGAGTGTGGGTTTCACTCTGTATCTGTCATTTTCTGTTACTTTTTGAGAGTATGGGTTTCATTCTGCATCTGATTGAAATAAAACTCACACAGGCAGCACATTTCGTGTTCGAGCAGCATTTATCCGAATACTTTTCTCTCAACAATTCGAAATTGCTACCTTCACCGTGTATCTCTGCTCTCTTTTGTTTGTGAACCAGAGAGTGAGTTTATTCGAGTGAGTTCCACTGATAAGTAATATAATGATCATTTCGATTTTCTGATGACAGCATCGGTCTGGCCTGTATCGCGACATCCATGTTCACTGATAAAATGGTAACAGTCTTGTTCCGTGTGGTTCTGAGAGAGTTTGTGAGCAGGAGTGTGAGTGAAGTCACGTTTCCCATTTGATTGATTAACTACTGAGAATCTGGCGTCATAGTTCCGGCAACAAACCCACCCCACCCCGTCGAACAATGTGCCACCAGAGATAAAACATATCCGCTGTGTACACAAACTCTCTGTCCAGTTCACCCTAGACGACATTAGGGTCTAGACGACATTAATGCTTGCTTCATTTAGATCACCTACTCCAGTATGATATTGAATTTTGATACGTCGATGTCCAGAGTTGTGACGGTTCCCTCCATCACTTAATCTATCTACCCCACATCTTTCGTATCTGTATGTGTATCCGTGAGCGTGTTAAAGTGTGTGTGTGTGTGTGTGTGTGTGTGTGTGTGTGTGTGTGTGTGTGTGTGTGTGTGTGTGTGTGTGTGTAAGCATCTCTCAACCTCTCTCCGGTAACTATATTACGTTATTTGCCGACGGCCCTGTTTATGTCTTTCTCTTCCAATACTGGCCATGATTGAACAGAGTCTGCTTACTGATTAGGCTGAAGTTTCATTGAAACTATCGCAGGACAAGGTTGCAGAAACAAGAGTCATTCATAGCGGAACAAGAGGAATAACACAGTGAGTTGGAAGAACAGAGAATAATAGTTCAGTGTGCTGGACAGAAAAGGATTCAGGATGCAGTAGGTTTCGAGCTGAAATTGAGGAGACGATTGATATGAAATTCACATAAATCGCGGGTTAGTGATAGAGAACGACCGCAAGACAAAGGCAATCAACAAACTGGAGACATTCAATCGAGTGTGTTGATCAGTTTCTACCGTCTTGCCGCGGGAATAGTGTGAAGAGAAGTGGTTCGTTTTGTACTCACTGGCCTCAGTGCACTGTGAGAGTGTGGGTTTCATTTTGTGCATATCAGTGGTACAGACTGAGAGTGTGGGGTTCTGAAGGTGTCACGCTCAGGTTCGGTGTGAGTGTATGCATTTCTTTATGTACATGCTGGTCTCTGCAACAGCGTGAGAGTGTGGGTTTCATACTGTACCTGACAGTCTTTGCTACAGTGTGAAAAAGTGTTATCATGGTCTTGTGAGTCTCTGATTCAATGTGCGCGGGTGTATTTTTTTTTTCTCATTCTTATCCGCTGTTCCTCTGATCTGGTAAATAGTCTTAAAGTAGATTCTGCATTCCCTAAGCTATTTTTAGAACAAGAGTCTGGAGTCTGGAGTTGGTTTATGTTAAAATTGTGACATACATCGTGAGCTATGAATGATGACATTTGTATGGAGCAGCACCTTCAACGACACTAAGTTAATTGGAAACAAATGCATTCGGCCCGACATCATTCTGCATGCTATTCGTGTCACGGTGCGGTCCGTTGACTCCTCATTTCAGTTAATTTCCTTTTTCCCGTATTCCAACGGACACCTTGATTTTTTTTGTGATTTATTTTTTAATGAAGTTCATCAAACAAACATTTCCGTTACATGTATTTCAGACATTGTACATATATATCATATAATCATATATATCACAAATCTCCACAAAGTATTTATCTGAGGTATACACATAGAAAAAGTGGAAAGAAAAAGCAAGCAAAATGAAAGAAGTATGTAAAAGTAGGGAGTGAATTTGTTTTTTTAGAACATATTCATCAATTTGTAAGAATCAAATCAGGCCTATGAGACATTATGTAGTTAAACCATTTTTTCCCAGTATGAATCTAATTGTTGCAGATTATGATTATCAGAAGCTTATATTGTCCATTGTAATTTCCATCCATGTATTTAAAGATATGGTGTGGAAAAGTAAACATGTATCTGGGGTAAATATGGAATAACGTGGGGAATGTGGTGGATGGGTCGGGCAGCGTGTGAGGGACGAGGAGCAGAGTCACCGGTTCAGGAGGGAGACCCTCCACCCATCACCTGATCCCGTTTCCCGTTCATGATTTTCTGCAGATCTGCAGCATCTGCGGCTCACTGCTCTAAAGGTACGAGTAGCTTCACCTTTCACCCGTTCAGACAAGGCTGTGAGATCCGGATCTGTCACGTCCTCTCGTTGTGGGTGGACAATGTTCTTTTTTTCTCTCTGCAATAGCCTCTACATGTTTTATTCACTGTTTTGAGGTGCGGAAGTGCAGCCGATGTTTCTGGGTGTCTGACCCGTTTATGTGAGAGTTTAGCCTTTTCCATTTCTCTGAGCTTCTTATAAATGTTTAAAGTTTAGTTCAGCTTCACTTCAGAATTTCCAAAGCAACAACCCAATCAGTCAAATAGTTCCACACAATTAAAAGTTTATTGCATTTACGCAATTAAAATAGTTTATTACAGGTACAACGGATTTCATGTCATATGCCGGTGCTATTAAACCTGATTCAGATATTGATATGGGAGACCCACCACCGGTCACCTGATCGCAGTTACCACAGATCGTAATGTGAGATTGAAGCCTTTTCCATATATTTGCTTTCCACAGAAACGATAACAGTTCAGTTTCCTTCTGCGGTTCCAGAGCAGAAGCTCAGTCAGTCTAATATTTCCACACAATTAAAATGGGGAATTAGTTTATTATCATCATGTACTGAGCTCCAGTGAGAATCTTGCCTGATGTACCATCCGCACAGATAGATACATTACAACTGTACATTGAGCTGATGTACAACAAAATAATCACTGTAACAAAGCATTGTGGCTGCAGAGAAAGTGCAGTGCAGATAGACATATGGTGCAGGGTCACGTCGAGTTACATTCTGAGGTCGAGTCTATTTTATCATTCATTTGGCTTATAACTGCAGACAGGAAGCCATCCTTCAGCCTGGTGTTACGCACTTTATGGCTTTTGTATCTCTTCCCCGATGGGGGAGCGGGCTTGCAGCAAGGCTGTCCAGGTTATGAGGTTATTTGAGTACATGGCCTGCTTTTCCGAGGGAGGGCAAGTGTGGGAAGAGTCCATGGAGTGGAGGCTTGTTTCTCTGATGTTCTCTGCTCTCCAAAGTTCTCTGCAGTTCCTTGCAGTCATGGGCAGAGAAGTAGCCACATGTAAGTCGTGATGTATCGACATGGAGCTCAGAGACCTCGGCCTTCACCCTGCCTTGTGTCGCTGGATCCTGGACTTCCTGTCAAATCGCCAGCATGTTGGAAGAGTGGGCTCCATCTCCTCTGTTTCTCTGACCCTCAGCACACATAACCCACAGGGTTGTCTCTTTGGCCCCCTCCTTTACTCTCTGTGCACCCATGACTTGTGTTGACACCCACAGCTCCAATCTGCTAAGTAAATTTGCTGACAGCACTACATTGATTGGCCTAATCTCAAATACTGATAACAATCAATCAAATCCCTTCTGACAAGTCTCGGTCCAAACAAAGTTTTCACACTTCTTCAGGAGATTGGTCAGAGGAAGAGCGATAGCAGCAAAGTTCTTACAGAACTTACGATAACATCCATCCATTCCCAGAAACCTTCTAAGAGCCTTCTTAGCAGTCAGAATAGGAACTTGAGAAATTGCCTGGACTTTTGCCCGAACAGGAGCCAACTTGCTTTGACCGACAACATAGCCAAGACAGGTCACACTGGCATGGCCAAATTCACTGTAAGGTTGTCCTAGGAAAGCCTGTCAAATAGCTTTTCTACTGCAGAGATATGCTCTTCCCAAGTGCCACTCCCTGTAACTAAAGTCATCAATATAGGTATCTGAGTGTTCTAACCCTCGAATTACAAAACAAATCATTCTCTGGGATGTTCATGGAGTATTTTTACTCCCACAAGGCAAAACATTGTATTCATACAACCCAGATGGTGTCGCAAACGCAGAGATTTCTCTACCTCTGTCCGTCAATGGAACAAACCAATACCCTTTCAACAGATCAATCTTTGTAAGAAATTAGCCTTTCCAGCCTTATCGATGCAAACATCCACTCTAGAGATAGGATAAGCATCTGTTTTTGCTACTGCATTTACCTTTCCATAATCAGTGCAAAATCTAACACTACCATCAGGTTTGGGCACAATAACGCAGGGTGACTCCAATCTCATTTTGAAGGCGTAATAATACCATTCTCCAGCATATACTCAATTCCCTGGTCAGCCAATTTACACCTTTCCATGTTCATGTGAAGTGGGTGTTGTTTAATCAGTTTGGCTTGACCAACATCTACATCATGTACTGCGACCGTTGTTTGCTTGGGAACATCGGGAAATGAATCTTTAAACTTCAGAATTAATTCCTTCAGCTGTTTGCTTTGGCTGCAGATGAGACAACTTGTTAGCAATGTTTTCTGGAACAACCGAATTCATTAGCCTAACTGGGACCATGTTTGGCTTCTGAAAAGTCTCAGGCGAGTCAAGTGTTTCATTCTCAGGGTTGCCAGTTTCATTTGTTTTGATAACAACACCCACAGATGGTGCCTGCTTGTCAGAAAAGGCTTTATCATATTTATGTGTACCACCTGTGTTAGTTCAAGTCAGTTGGGTGTTTTAATAACATAATTCACATCATTAATTTGGGAGACTATTTCATACGGTGTATTGAATTTCACCTGAAGTGGATTCGTCAACATAAGGCAAGCACCTTATCTCCCACCTGGTATTTTCTTTCGGGAGTCCTGTTATCAAACCAACACTTCATTTTGTTTTGAGATATCTTTAAGTTTTGGCTCGCTAGACTACAGGCTTGTTGTAGTTTATTTTTGAACTTCAAAACATAGTCTAACGAGTTAACATCAATCCACCGTTCCTTTTAACAAGGTCAAAGGTCCCTCTGCGATCAAATACAAGTTCAAATGGAGTAAAGCCCAGTGATTCCTGTACTGACTCTCTTTCTGTGGACAAAAGCAAATGTATTCCTTCATCCCAGTCTTTTCCATTTTCAACACAATATGTCTTAATCATTGTTTTGAGGGTAGAATGAAATCTATCTAAAGCCCCTTGTGATTCTGTATGGTATGCAGATGATGCAATTTGTTTTGCTCCCAGTTCAGAAACTACCTGCTGGAATAATCCAGATGTAAAATTACATCCTTGATCAGATTGGATTTCTTTAGGCAAACCGAATAAACTGAAAATCTTGTTAAGAGCCTTCGCCACAGTTTTAGCTTTAATATTTCTGAGAGGTATTGCCTCTGGGAATCTGGATGAGGTACTCATAATAGTTAGCAGATACTGATGGTCAGCTTTAGTCTTTGGCAATGGGCCAACACAATCCACTACAACTTTGGAAAATGGTTAACCGAATACAGGTATAGGCCACTGGGGTGAGCTCAGTAGGTTTACCCACAACTTGACAAGTGCCTTTTGGAAACTCTTAGTCAGGGTAAACATAACTTTATGAGTTAAAGCAAACTGGTCTGCTAATCCAGCAGATTCCTGCATAGTGGCAGCATCATTTCCATCTAAATACGTCTTTATGCCATCAGGGACGCGCCTTCTGAACTCTTCAATTAAAACCAACTCTTACAAGCTGTTAAAATAATCATTTACATGTTCAGATGTGCACCAGCGGTCAATGCACACAAATTTCTCAAAGGCAAATTCCACATGTCTGGTTCACAGATTTCTTCAAATTTCTAAACTTTTGCCGGTCTGCTTCTGGGACCAACTCGTAAGCTTTGAGCAGAGCCTGTTTCACTAGGTCAGAATGTGCGGTGCGTGGCCATGTGGTTAAGGTGTTGAACTCGCGATCTGAAAGTCATGAGTTTCAGCCTCAGCCGAGGCAGCGTGTGTGTTCTTGAGCAAAGCACTGAACCACACACAGCTCCTGCACATTTATAGCCCAGTGGCAATGATTGAGGCAGCATAAATAAATAAATAATAAGCTGCTTCAGCAACTGTCAAAGCAGAATAGGCTTGTTAAGTCTTTCCCTTAATTAGACTTTGTAAGAGAATTTTCTTTCTGCTTTTCTGCCTCTCCAGCCTGAAACTGTCTCTGCCTTTCCGGAGCCTCCATCTTTAATTGTTCTAACTTGTACTGGATCTCAAGCTCACTAGGTTTACTTTCAGGAAACTCCTCCTCCACTTTAAACACATGCTCAGATACATAATGTTCAGCTATTATCTTCTGCATCTGTGCAATCCTCATTGTCAATTTCATCTTAGCAAGTATTAACGTTTTAGCAATACTCAACAACTCAATCCTTCTGGTGTCCTCTAATGCCTGAGAGGTTCACACTTCCAGATATCTATCAACATCCATTGCTGCTAATTTTCCACACACAAATAAATCAAAAGGGATTTCCCCAATCAAATTGATATGAAATCAATCCTTTAATTTGTTCATATCCCAGATGCAGGCCCCATTTTGTTACAAAACCTAACGCTTTAGAAACGAACCAGCAGCATCAGACTACTCCCAGTAGCCACACATTTTAATTCCACGTCCCATTCCCATTCTGATATGTCTATCCATGGCCTCCTCTCCTGTCAAAATTAATCCAAACTCAGGTTGGAGGAACAACACCTTATATACCGGCTGGGTAGCCTCCAACCTGATGGGATGAACATTGACTTCTCTAACTTCCGTTAATGCCCCTCTTCCCCTTCTCACTCCATCACTGACATATTCAATTGTTTGCGTGTTTTCCATGTCTCTCTGGTGCTTCCCCCCACCTTTCTTTCTCCCGAGGCCTCCTGTCCAATGATCCTTTCCCATCTCCGGCTTTGCATCACTTTCGCCGATCACCTTTCCAGCTCATAGCTTCATCCCACCACCTCTGGTCTTCTCCTATCATTTCGCATGTCACCCTCCCCCCACTACTTTCATATCTCTTAGTATCTTTCCTTTCAGTTAGTCCTGACGAAGGGTCTTGGCCTGAAACATCAGCAGTTCTTCTCCTTATAGATACTGCCTGGCCTGCTGTGTTCCACGAGCATTTTTTGTGTGTGGTTTGAATTTCCAGCATCTGCAGATTTCCTCGTGAGTGTTATGTGTATAAATGTGTATAAATAAAATTCCCTAACTATTGAGCTCGCGGGAAACAAGGCTTGGAGTCTTGAGATGGTAAAGTATGAAAGTTCAGTTCAACTACAGAACAGGTGATGAGAGAGAGATATTTGTAATCCAGGGTAAATGTTGAGAGAAGGCAATTATGTCGTATTCCACAGGTTTCATGGTGGTAAAACGAGACCAACGGTCGCTGTAGATTTTATCTGTCATCCTTCCAATTCCACATACTAATTATCATCCAAAGTGACTTGTCATAAGTGGTATTGTCTTCAAATGAATTACCACACCACAGCCAGGCAAGGGTTAACACATAAGTGGTCTCCGCAGGGTACCCCAAATCAGATCCACTGCTATGGATCAAATGAGGTGATAACCACACATTCGATGTATGGTGAATCAATAATTTGTCCACCCTTGTGGGCAAAGGAAAGTTCCAAACAGTGACCCTTGGCCACTAGTTCCCCGGTTTCGATTCTTGCCATTTTTCCTCCTTCGTCTCTGTCTGACTCTGAGTGTCAGTGTCCTCGGTTAAAACTAAACAAGCTGAGAGCGATGTAAACAAGCTGCAAGCCAGACTGATTCGCCTTCTTAATCACTCTCTCTCTTAAAATGAATGTCCACAGCAAACAAAACCTAGGGATTCATAACAACTGACTGGTGTCCCAGGAGATGGGATGACTGAGTGAATCCTTTCCCACATTCTCAGCAGGTGAATGGCTTCTCCCCAGTGTGAAATTGCTGATGTCTCTGTCGGCTGGATAAATGAGTGAATCTCTTCCCACAGACTGAGCAGGTGAATGGCCTCTCCCCAGTGTGAACTTGCTGATGACTCTGCAGGGTAGAAGAGTCAGCGAATCTCCTTCCACATTCTGAGCAGGTGAATTGCCTCTCCCCTGTGTGAACTTGCTGATGTTTCTGTAGGCTGGATAACTGAGTGAATCCCTTTCCACATTCTGAGCAGGTGAATGGCTTCTCCCTAGTATGCACATGCTGATGTCTCTGTAGGTTAGCTAACTGAGTGAATCCCATCCCACATTCTGAGCAGGTGAACGGCTTCTCCACAGTGTGAACTCGCTGATGTCTCTGTAGGGTGGATGACACAGTGAATCCTTTCTTACAGACTGCGCAGGTGAATGGCCTCTCCCCAGTGTGAACTCGCAGGTGATTCCGTAGGTTAGCTGACTTAATGAATCCCTTCCCACAGACTGAGCAGGTGAATGGCCTCTCCCCAGTGTGAACTCGCTGATGATCCAGTAGGGTGGATGACTCAGTGAATCTCTTCCCACAGACTGAGCAGGTGAACGGCCTCTCCCCAGTGTGAACTCGCTGATGTCTCTGTAGGCTGGAAAAATTAGTGAATCTCTTCCCACAGACTGAGCAGGTGAACGGCCTCTCCCCAGTGTGAACTCGCTGATGTACCAGCAGGGTGGATGACTCAGTGAATCTCTTCCCACATTCTGAGCAGGTGAATGGCTTCTCCCCAGTGTGAACTCGCTGATGTCTCTGTAGGTTGGATGACTGAATGAATCCCTTCCCACAGACTGAGCAGGTGAACGGCTTCTCCCCAGTGTGAACTCGCAGGTGATTCTGTAGGTTAACTAACTGAATGAATCCCTTCCCACAGACTGAGCAGGTGCATGGCTTCTCCTCAGTGTGAACTCGCTGGTGACTCAGTAGGTTAGATAACTCAGTGAATCCCTTCCCACAGACTGAGCAGGTGAACGGCTTCTCCCCAGTGTGAACTCGCAGGTGATTTTGTAGGTTAGCTGACTGAGTGAATCCCTTCCCACAGACTGAGCAGGTGAACGGCTTCTCCCCAGTGTGAATTCGCAGGTGATTCTGTAGGTTAGCTAACTGAGTGAATCCCTTCCCACAGACTGAGCAGGTGAAAGGCTTCTCCCCAGTGTGAACTCGCTGATGTCTCTGTAGGTAGGATGACTGAATGAATCCCTTCCCGCAGACTGAGCAGGTGAACGGCTTCTCCCCAGTGTGACCTCGCTGGTGTACCAGTAGGGTGGATGACTGTGTAAATCCTTTCCCACAGACTGAGCAGGTGAATGGCTTCTCCCCAGTGTGACCACACTGGTGTGCCATTAGATCAGATGACTAAGTGAATCCTTTCCCAGATACTCAGCAGTCGACCAGCCTCTGCCCAGTGTGAACTGACTGGTGTGTCCACAGGTGGGATGACTGACTGAACCCCTTCTCACACACAGAACAGGTGAATGGCCTTGCCCAGTGTGAACTTGCTGATGTACCTTCAATTGTGATAACCAAGTGAATCCATTCCCACTGTCTGTGCAGGTGAAAGGCCCTTCTCCTGTGTAAATTACAGGTGTGCAAGTTGGTCAAATGACCGAGTGAATCCCTCCCCACAGTCTGAGCAGGAAGGGTGGTCAATTGGATCCCTTGTTCCACTTCTTAAATACCCAGACAGAGACAACAAAACTGGTGTGTCGTGTTTGAGATTCCTGGAGACAAATTCCTTCTCATTTTTAACCTGTAAAAAGATTTACAAAATCCATCAATGGGTGTAGGACAACATCTCAGAGGAGATTACTTGAGTTGCCAAAGTTTGATCTGTTATCACACTGTTACAGTGAGGTACAACCCAAGCTGGAGAGAGAAATCATCTCCTGACCGGGCAGAGTGCTGGTATCTGGAATGACCATCAATTCTCTGATGTTCTTCCTGTCTCTATAAGAAAGGGGCATTTCTGCCACCTCCAATCTGTGACCTGGCTCAGTTTGACTCTCTCCATTGGTATTATTCCCTGTTCCCACTGAGCTGCATGGGTGCCTGGCCCCACAGTAACTGAAACACTCTCACACAAATAGCTTTTCTTGACATGCAGCAGGGATTTTCTTTTATGTATTATTAACGTAATGTGCCACAGTTTTAACGCCATATAAAAAATTCCTGCTGAAATGACTGGTTGGTTCACACAGCTGTCAAAAGGGGTTAGAGTGAAATTTTGTATTATTTCAGGTTCTTGTCACAATCATAGAAAATTTCAACACAGAAACAAGCCCTTTGGGCCATCTAGTTTGTGCTGAACTATTTAAACAGACAACTCCCACACCCTTACCATCCAGGTACCTACACGAACCTCTTAAGTGTTGAAATCGATCTCTCATGCACCACTTGTGCTGGCTGCTCATTCCACACCCGGATGACCGTCTGTGTGAAGAAGTTTCCCCTCATGTTCTCCTTAACATTTCGCCTTTCACCCTTAACCCATGGCCTCTGGTTGTCGTCCCACCCAATCTTCGTGGAAAAAGCCAGTTTGCATTAACACTACCTGTGCCTCTCTATCACAAACAAATCTCCCCTCAATCTTCTGCATTCCAAGGAATAAAGTCCTGATTTGTTCAATCTTTCCTTATAACCCAAATCCTCCAGACCTGGCAACATCCTTGTGAATTTTCTCTGAAATCTCTGAACTTCTTTTACATCTTTCCTGTAGGCAGGTGACCAAAACTGCACACAATACTTCAAATTAGGCCTCACCAAGGTCTTCAACATCCATCTATTGTTATCAGTACTTTGGTTCATGAAGGGCAATGGGCGGAAATCATTCTTTCCATCTCTATCTACCTGTGATATCACCTTCAGTGACTTAAGGACTTGTATTCCTTTGACCCTTTCTTCTACAACACTCCTCCGTGCCCGACCAGTCACTGTGAAAGACCTCCCTTGGTAGGTCATAACAAAGTGCAACAACTCACACTGGTCTGCATTAAATTCCATTTACCATTTCCAAAACCATTTTCCCACCTGGTCCAGATCACACTGCAAGCCATGATAGTCTTCTTGCAGTCCACCAAACCCCCAGTCTTGTTGTCATCCACAAATTTGCTGATTCAGTTAACCACACTATCATCCAGATTACTGATATAGATGACAAAGAACAACGGATCCAGCACTGATCCCTGTGGCAAACACTAGTCACAGGCCTCCAGTCAGAGAGGCAACCATCTGCTACCACACTCTGGCTTATCCCAAAGACAGTGTCTCATCCAATTTACTGTATCATCTGGAATGCTGAGTGACTGAACCTTCTTGACCAACCTCCCATATGAGACTTTGTCAAGTGCCTTGCTAACGTCCATGCAGACAACATCTACTGCCTTGCCTTCATCCACTTTCCCGATAACTTCCTCGAGAGACTCTATAAGATTGGCTGGAGCCATGCTGTCTATCCTTTATCAGTCCACAGCTATTCAAATACGTACAGTATATACCTGGTTCCTGCACACACATTCCAAAAACGTTCCCAGTTCTGATGTCAAGCCCACCAACGTATAAATTCCTAGTTTATTTTTACAGCCTTTCTTGAACAGCAGAACAACATTGTCAGGCCTCCAATCCTCCAGTAGCTCACCTGTCACTAAGGATGATTTAAGTATCTGTGCGAATGCCCCAATAATTTCTGCACTTGCCTTCTGCAGGGTCCTAGTGAACAACTTGTCAGGCCCTGGGGATTGATCCACACTAATTTGCCTCAAGACAGCAAACCCCTCCATCTCTGTAATCTGTACAGGGTCCATGAAGTTGACGCGGCTTTGCCTCACTTCTATAGACTATGTGCTCATCTCTTGAGTAAATACGGATGCAAAAAACCTCCCCAAGTCTAAGTTATCCCTTCATATGGATTACCATTCTGATCTTCCAGAGAATTAATTTTTTTCCCTTGCAAACTGTTTGCTCGTAACATATCTGCAGAATCCCTGAGGATTCTTCTTCACCTTGTCTGCTGGGGCAACCTCATGCCTTCTTTTATTTCTTTTATAAGTGTTCACTTGAATTTCCTGTATTTCATAAGTACCCCATTTGTTCCTATCTGCCTGTATGCACCTCCTTTTTATTGATCTGGGCGATGAAAGCCAAAGGGGTGATAGATCTGCATGTTGGGGTTTGGGGTAAGAGGGGTTAAACTAAAGTTGCAGGGGAATGGGAGCCTGAATAACATAACAGATAGTGGAGAGTTTGTGGAGACAATTGTTGTTCAGGCCTCAGACAAAGTCAGGAATGAAAAAGTTGAGCGAGGTGCAGTGAATATGCGGAGCCCTGTATATTTCAATACAAAGAGCAGCGTAGGAAAGTTGGATGTGTTCAGGGCATGATCAACACCTGGAATCAACACTAGGATCTGGCAACCTTGGATTGGGACAGGCTGCTTTATGGCAAAGGTGTGCTTGGTAAATGGGAGGCCTTCAAAACAAAATTTTGAAAGTAGTAAGCGGGTATGTCAGAATAAAAGGTAAAGACAGAAACTGTAGGGAAACTTGGATTGCAAGAGATATTGAGACCCTGGTAAAGCACAAAATGGAATTGCATAACAGGGATAGGCAATCAGTTTCTTATGGAGTATAAGAAATGCAAGAGAACACATAAGAAATCAATCAGGATGGCTAAAAGATGGCATGAGGTTGCTGTCACAGAAAAGGTGAAGGATAATCCTCAGGGATTCTAGTGATAGATGAAGTGCAAAAAGATTGCAAGGCACAAAGGTGGTCCTCTGGAAGACCGGAATGGCAATCCACATGTGGAACCAAAGCAGACGGGGGAGATCTTAAATATTTCTCAAACTCTATTTACTCAGGAGATGGACAAAGGATCTATGGGAGTGTGGAAACGTGGCATTATCCATTTCAACCCTGGAAAAAAAAACACTCTTCTGGCCACTCACACGCTCAATACCCCTCATCATTTTATACACCAAAAAATGTCTCTAAATATAAACAAGGAAATTATACATTGCACAATCTACTTTCCATGATTCAGTACATTTACACAAACAGGTGTGTAAAAAGGGCCGAACGAATACCAGGGACAAACAGGCCCAATTCACCACAACCACACACTGTTCCTGCTGCTACCATCCAGGAAACGGTACCACAGCAAAATGAGCAACAGGCTCCGGGACATCATCTTCCAACAGGCCATCAGACTGATTAATTCATGCTGATACAATTGCATTTCGATGTTATATTGTCTGTCCTATGTGCAAACTATCTATATAAATTACACATTGCACATTTATATGGAGATGTAAGGTAAATATTTCTACTCTTCATGTTTATGAAGTATGTATCTAATAAAGTCAATTCAATTCACACTCTCCACTATCTGTCTGTCATTCTGGCTTCCATTCCCCCTACAACTTACTTTAACCACATCACCCTCTCCCCTGCTCACTACCACTAGCAAGCCTCACCACCAGAATATTTGTCCCCTCTTGTTCTGTTCCTCTAACTAATGAATCCCCTATCAGCCCTTTGACTTTCCTCTGCCAGGTAATTCCCCCCAACAGTTTCTAAAGTGGTCCACCTGTTGTTGTGGGGGATGGCCACTAGAGTACTCTGCAATGCCTATTTAACCTCATTCCCCTTCCTGATTCTCATCCAGTTTCCAGTGTCCTGCACCTTGGGAGTAACTCACCTCTCTTCATGTCATATCTGTCAACCACTGCAACTGCTGGATGATCTGGAATTCAGCCATTTCAAGTTGCAGCTCATTGAAGTGCAGGGTTACAAGCTGCACATCTTGTAGGTGAGGGCATCAAGGACATTGGAGGTCTCCCCACCTTCCCTCTAATACCCCTCTAATTTGTAATAATCTCCCCTCTAATTTGTAATAATTGGTTCCACTGCAGAGTCGCTAAGTCATGCATGGGCAAACTACGTCCCGGGGGCCTCCGGCCCGCAGAACTTGATGAAATTATATTAATAAACCTTGTTAACGTTTTTCCCCGCAATTCTGGTGTTTTCCCAATAGATGACGCACTCCATATACATTTGGGGCGACCCATTTCCTGGCACATCCGAACCGGCTCACAATTAGCCAGCGTTCCGGCTAAGGGAGATAGCCTGCAGGGATTTGCGAGCACAGAGCTTTGGGGCCTCTGTGCAGGAGGGCAGGTGGAGGGAGGCTTAGAAGTGAGGCTGGGGATTTTGAATAAAGTTTTTTTCTTCGACTGCAGTTACCGACTCTGTGTCGTAATTTTAGCGCTGCATGTAGCACACCGCTACACATTGACCTTTGTTGAGGTGCAGCGTATTACTCCACATTTGCGCTTTACTCTTTGTTCGGCTCGACCTATTTGTGTGAACAGGCATTCAGCGTCATGAACATCAACAAAGCCAGCCACAGCTCCAAGTTAACTGACCAACACCTCAGATCCATCCTGAGAATCGCAACAACAAAAGTAAATCTAGACTTTGATGCGCTGGCTAAAAAGGGAGACCAACAACACTGTTCCCACTGAAATTAAACATAAGTTTCTTCATTGTGTTATGTAAAAAATGCATTTGAAAATATTTTTTTCAATAAGCCTTACATGTTACATGTCATTTCTGTTAAGTGATGGACCTTAGTAGTGCGCAGGTGCACGTACGTTCTCAAAATAAAAAAATGTGCTCCAGATCAAATAACGCGCTCCGCATACTGGCTGGTCGTTGTTGAGTTTTGGCACAGGGGACAATTGAATAAGACGGAGCAGGACAAGTTGATGATAATATCTTGAAGGATAACAGAATTTTCTGTGCTTTAAAATATTAACTGTTACTATTTAAAAAAGCTGTATTTTATTCATTTAATTTTCAGTGTTTTAAAAGTAATTTCAATAAATAGCTAAATACTATGGGACTTCTCTTATGAGGTGTATTACCAAAACACTCCGTCCATCTGCTCCTGGTCCGGCCCCCCTGTCAAATTTTAGAACCTTTGTGGCCCACAAGTCAAAAAGTTTGCCCACCCCTGAGGTAGAGGAAGCAACACGCACAAAATACTGGAGGAGCTCAGCAGGCCACGCAGCATCAATGGAAAAGAGTACTAATGCCGATTTTCTCAACTGCTGATGTAAAAGAATGTGTTCCCTTTCTCCGAGTTCCTAATCCTTACATTCAGATAGCTGGAGCTCAGCTCTGTCTGAGAGATCCATCGGTTCCCATTCACTCAGCAGCCGGTAGCTCCCCGGGGCTCGTGTTCGGATCGTGGGGCTGAGAGAGAGGGAAGAGGGCAGGACTGTCCCGGGATTGCGGATCACGGTGTCCGGATTTCACAAGAATCGTCCCGAAGTCGCTGTTTAAGATTAACATATGGAGAATCGCTCTTACCTGCAACCGACATTTTCAAAGCCTTGTGTACTGCGCGCATGCGTGAAACTCAGGGACGTCCTCAGCCTGACGCCTGCGCATTTGATCGGCGCTTCAGCACCGGCGAAATTCTTAACGCATGGCCCTATGGGTAATCAAGGTGCCATTAAACCTTTCTGCAAGCACCGGTTCATTTTTTTTTATCGTGGGTATAGAAAAAATCTGCCGCTGTTTTAACGCAGAGAGCGGCTCCCATAAACAATATACTCAATATCAACGTGTATCTAACGCCAATGTAAAATGCTGATATAAAACATAGGAGATTCTGCAGTTGCTGGAAATACAGAGACGCACACACACAATACGCTGGAGGAACTCTGCAATTCAGAGAGCAACTAAGCAGCGGAGTACACAGGCTAGGCATGCGGAAGGGGCTCTGTCTAAACGTTTTCTATATATTGCTCTCCAAAATTTCTGCCTGATCTGTTGATTTCCACCTGTGTTTTGCTGAAATTAACCACCTTTTTTTCGATCAACCAGTTTCCAAATGCTTCTAATCTTTCACTTTTAACCACATCGTGCTGGTCTTATTCGTCCTCCTCCTCTGGAACCCATCTCTCTCTGGAGCCCCGACTCAGTCTGGCAAATCTTCGGTTTCTGACTCTGCATCATCGAAGATTAACTCGCTATTCTGCTGTCAGACGTTAGAGGTGCATTGTGTTACGAGACCGCAGGTTCGTTTACTGTGAGTGTCGCTTTAAGTGGCTGAGTGAGGCGGGGCTGTGACGTCAGACACAAGCTGCAGCAGCCTGAGGGAGCGGGAGCGGGAGAGGGAGAGGGGGACAAGCTGTTGGAACTTCAGCGTGTGACTGCTATGGGATGCAACTCTTCCTTGCCCAAAAGGTTGGGTTGATCTGATCATCGGCACGCAGTGCACAACGGATGTGTGCCTGTCACTTCGTATCATCCATATGTGTGGATTTTCTGGAGCATCCTGTGGTATCTGTTTTGTTGGCCCTTACGTGAATCGGGGTGTTCTGTGGTAACCACTTGAAGACGATATTCCTGTCACTGTCACCTGGTGATATTTCGAAGAGGATTTCGGAACTAATCGACGGATAAGATCTTCGGCGACTGTTATTTCGTTTACACAGCGCGGAATATGTGTTGAATTCTTCGTAATTG